>NW_017278998.1:3749-4558 GCF_001594065.2 Cyphomyrmex costatus | reverse complement strand
AATTTTTCACTCAAGTACTATCAACTTTACAGAAAAACAGCAAGAGACAAAAATTGTTTATTTTCTTTTCATAAAGTTCTAAAAATTTTTTTATAAATTTTTATCAACCTTTTAGTGCTGCATTTTTTTATTAACAACTGTTTTTATGAGAAAATACGGTACTAAAAAATTCTGAAAAAATTCCCAGAGCTTTATGAAAAGAAAATAAACCATTTGACAAGTGCTATCATTTCCGCACCTGGCGGTAGATAGCATGGCGCATTTTTTTTTAAGTGGTATCCCCAGTAGGTATAATCCACTCTTGCATTTTAATGCAAGAATTGTTCGAAGTGCCGTCCTCGCTCTCGTAAGCAGATTTTGGCTCTTCGAGTAATATTGCGCGTCGCACGGTGCGCCATTTCTGGTGTAATGGTATTGAAAGCTGCGAGAATCTCTTCTCGTGCCTCAGCTTCAGTACCATTACGAATGTGCTCGACTAAATTTTTCATGTGACCCCAAATAAAATGGTCGAGCACGTTAAGATCCGGCGACCGCGGCGGCCAAATGATTGGGCCACGTCGACCCATCCACTTGTCAATTTTGTCATAATTTTCAGATCGGTCCATTCTTTCTCCCGCCACGGCTAACGGGACCAGTATACGCCGACTTTTTGGAAAATGAGTTGCCGATCCTTCTCGAAGACGTTCCTCTTCGCGAACGGGAGGAACTCATTTTCCAACATGACGGGGCTCCTGCGCACTTTGCGCGGCAGGTACGTGACATATTAGATACGCGCTATCCGGACAAGTGGATGGGTCGACGTGGCCCAA
>NW_017278998.1:0-1179 GCF_001594065.2 Cyphomyrmex costatus | reverse complement strand
GGTTTTTGGGGTCGCTGATTACGAATCCGAAGTCAGATTTACAAAATTCAAAATGGCGGATCCAATATGGCGGAACAAAATTACAAAAAAGTTCTAAACTCGCTTGAAATTTGTTACTCGGGGGTTTTTGGGGTCGCTAATTTTGAATCCGAAGTCAGATTTACAAAATTCAAAATGACGGATCCAATATGGCGAAACAAAATTACAAAAAGATCTGTTTTTCATGCAATTCGGTACCCTAATGTTTTTTGGGTCTTTGAATCCGAATATGACAAAAATTTTAAAATGAGGGATTGAATATGGCGCTTTCAAATAAAAAGTGTATCCATACTTAGATTCTACAAGTTTTTTTTTGGATTGCGGGTCTTAATATAACATAAAAATTCCAAAATTTACGGCTTACCTAGAATTGAATTACTGAAAGACAGATTGATATAGTTATATTACATTTTTGAAGAAAATAAATACATTTTTGTACCCTGACATTAGCTTCAAAATATTTCTGCGCTCATTCATAATAAGTAATTATTTATACATTTATAATAAGTAATAGTAATAAGTGATTACATATAATGATAAGAAATCGCAGAAATTTTAATCACAGATATAATTAAACATTTTGAATAGATTCATTCTAATCTTAAATTTCCACTCAGAGATATAACTGCAAATTAATAGAGATAAAATTCTGTCTATTTTTTATTTTTGTAAATCTAACCTTTTTGTAATTTTTATCCGCCATATTGGAAACGGCATTTTGAATTTTGAAAATCTGACATCGGATTAGTAATCAGCGACCCCAAAAACCCCCCGAGTAACAAGTTTCAAGAAAATCCAGACCTTTTTTATAATTTTGATCCGCCATATTGGATCCGCCATTTTGAATTTTGAAAATCTGACATCATATTTGGAATTAGAGATCCAAAAAACATAAGAATACATGCTTTCAAAATAATCCGTTGAACTTTTTTTCAACACACTTTTGGCCCAAATAGTGAAATTCTCGTAAACAGCCAAGGGGTTAATTAGAATCATAATTTGTAAACGTATACTTATGAAGATATACGTGATTGAAAACTTGTTAACTTACACTCAAAAATTTCGAATCAAATATAATGTTCTAGGTGAGAGATCAAACTATAATAGTTTTTTGTATCATTATTGAAAGATAAAGAAATG
>NW_017278997.1:0-273 GCF_001594065.2 Cyphomyrmex costatus | reverse complement strand
ATAATACGTGATTATTTTCGATCATTCTACCATTTTTAATTTTAACAATAAGTTTCTCCAATTATTCTTGACTGTTTTAAAATAAGTATAACATATGCTACACACGTGAACAATCATTTTTATGATAACATATTGTGTCAAAAGTCGTTTACAATCGATCTTAAAACTTGATAAATAACTTTGGAACGGTGCCGCTAAAAATATAACTTATTTTTTACGAATTTCGCGAATTCTCTTCATTTTTCTGATGCTGCCATTGCAATATTTTTTAAG
>NW_017278996.1:0-520 GCF_001594065.2 Cyphomyrmex costatus | reverse complement strand
AATTTTACTTGTCGTTGAAACTATGGGTTGAGCTATTATATAGGTTGAAGATAAAACTAAAAGACGAGAAGAGATACGCTAGTATTTTATTTTTTATTATACACGAATTATGTACACGTTTCCTTAAAAAGTATACATTCGCTGGACGTGCTGTACCTACGTAACTGTGAATTTATGTTAATTTTAATTTTTACTATTATTAAAGTAATATGGGCATGTATTAAGAATCTTGTTCAATACACAACATTAATAAAATATAGTACATATTAATATATAGACTGAGTTATATTAACTTAAAAACAGTAGCTATATTAATCACAATCTTTCACTACATTAATGACATCTCCTTCATTCCTCTTTCTCATTCCTCATATATTTTAACTTTGTACGTTATTTAACAATGTAGAACAGCTTTGAATTGATTACAAAATTTAAGGGAACTCGGTTGGAAACTGACTTCGTTTTATAATTCTTATACTAAACATTGTTTCTTTATTAAAAGAAAATATATTTTTATATT
>NW_017278995.1:0-500 GCF_001594065.2 Cyphomyrmex costatus | reverse complement strand
ATTTAAATTCCGCGCGTGCACAATGGGTCATAAGTGATTGGCTGACTACATATGTCCCCCACTTTTTGCCGCCATTATGCGCAACAACACACCTTGTATATTTCCACCATGTAGAAGGTAATCGGATTGAGTTGAACGGATCGTGAGAGAGGAACAATTTTGCAAATTTACGTATGAACTTAATAAAAGCAGAGTGCATAAAGACAAAGAGATACATACGTTAACTACTATTGTAATAATTAGTGTGTATTTTATTCTAAAATGTATATCAATAATGGAAATATGTATAGTATAGTAAAAGAATTCTGGAAAAGTAAATATATAACCTCACTTTATTAATTTTTTATAAAATATGTATAATAAAATATATTTTTGCAAAAGTATAAGATTTGCCAATTTTTAAATATTTCATACAACAAATATATCCATCCTTATACATATGTATCCTGTGTAAATTAATAATTTATATAGATATATAATAAAATATAAAAATATTTAAA
>NW_017278994.1:0-770 GCF_001594065.2 Cyphomyrmex costatus | reverse complement strand
CAGCGTTCGCCGCTAGTGCGGTAAAGTTATCTTCGCGCACTTATTGCATAATATACTATTATAGCATTTGGTTAGATCATTTATTTATCGAGACACTACCGTGTCTCCAGATCTGTGTTATTTATTTATTTGGTAGATATGTTAGTTTGTATTCTCTGTTCCTTATATAATTATAAAAGTTCTATGTACTGTATACTGTATTTTATGTTCAGATTTATTGAAAGAAAAGGACTGAATCCAATCTGTCTGTATATATACCTTTATACTTTATATTTCATAGTTATCTCAATATTACTCTATGAAATAATTTATTATTTATCAAGTCTTTGTTACAACTCAGCATTATCCTATGAAATAATTTATATTATTCATCAGGTCTCTATTACATTTGTTCTATTTTTTACAATATCTTTACAAGTATATCCTGATAAGTAATACATTATTTCATAGAATAATTTTGAGATAACTACCAGACAAATAAATAATATTAAAGTAAAAGGCAACTAACAAACTAAACACAGTGATGAGAAAATCAAGATTACGCCAAATATACAATAATTTGGTTTTAGTATTGCCTCTTAAGGATGTTAGTAAATGGTATATACTGACAGATTGGTTCAGACTTTTCCTTTCAATAAATCTGAAATTATATAATAATTCAGTACAAAGAATCAGTTTATTTATAATTATGTAAAAAAGAGAGAGATGAAATTAACAGAGATTCTAAAATTATCTGATATAATATTGATTCCAATCATTTCAGATACGCT
>NW_017278993.1:0-1273 GCF_001594065.2 Cyphomyrmex costatus | reverse complement strand
GTTTTTCACTCCATAGTTACAAGTAATAGTAAAATCGTTCATTTTTTGCACCCAAAAATGAAGTTTTAAAAAATTTTTTAAAATTTTGTAAAAGAATTTTTATTCTTACGGAATAAAAACTTTCACTTTTGAGTGCAAGAAATAAACAATTTTACTATTGTGAAATACTGGAGTGAAAAACGTTTCACTCTAATTTCACTCTGAGAACAGTAAATATTTCATTATTAAACATATATCGAATGTTTACGTAAATGTTATATCGAATAAAATATTGAAATAAATAAAATCCACTCTATTTTTGAGTAACATTTCACTATTTGGATTCCAAGAAATTTAGAGCGTGCCTAAAATATTACAATCATATATATTATATAGCATTGCAATAAACTCACATTAATTTCGGATTTGATAAGATGGCAGAGATTATTATGCACAGTTTCCTGAAAATAAATATTTCATTCAGAAACAATAACAAACAAAAAAAAAATAAAAACTCCAACATATATTTTTTGTTTAAAATTAACATTTAAATTGCCAACAGAATTATGGAATAATACCTCTGCTTTATTATCGAACGGTATTACTACCACATTTTCTTTATTTTCGTAAGTTTCTGAATCGATATACATAGTGGGTAATGTGCCATCAAATAGAATGTTATTTGCATTATCCTGAAAAAGATAAAAACGTTTTTTGTACATAAGTTATTATTATTGCATACTATATAATCATATTATTGTATAATCACCTGCTTTAATTTCTGTAACACAAAAATATTGAATAAAAAAAATAGACAAGATATATAATACAGTGCTTACTTCTAACATTTACTATATTTACCTGTTTATTAGTATCGGATGCCACTGCCTTCTCTATTCGCTCTTCAATATTGATAATGCGGTTCTGAATGTCTTTTATAATATTTTTCATTTCTTTCGCGTCTGAAGATGAAATATATGTTGTTAGAATTTTATATAAATCACATAATCAACGAATATGTGATTTATATCAAATTCTAACGGATCGCTGCAAACTGTATGCTTTAACTACCTATTTTACTATTATCTCTATTACTTATATACCTTCTACAACCTCTTTTAGTTTTTTGTTTTTAATTTTTAACGCCCAATTGTCTGCTTTCAATATCACGTTTCTATATCACATTTTGATGATTGCTGAATCATATAAGATGGGAGATCATCGTCGGATAATTCTGAATCTATCCCTATAGTCTAGAATATAATATATCATAATGATTCATTAGTAAAAATAA
>NW_017278992.1:0-528 GCF_001594065.2 Cyphomyrmex costatus | reverse complement strand
AAAAAAGATTTATAAAACTTTTGCAATTGCTAGTATGTAAAAGTGATCTAAAATATATTTTAAGAACAATGCAATTGCTTTTCTATAGTGTCTTAATCTTTTACATAATCATTCGATGAAATTTATGCGGGTGTCCAAACTTTCATGTACAGTAGCGTCATACAGAAAAATATATCATTCTCCAGTACTAAGAGAGGACGCAAATTTTAGTCAGTAACGAATTCTCTTCACAAAGAATATTCCCTCGATAAAACAATTTTTAAATACACTTAATGTCAAGATTCGGACTTTTGGTCGTTCGCGCGCTATGCCATCCGCGACGGTGCAGCCATCTCGCGGCTTCCACGATAACTCCGTTACCTCACCGCGTCCCGCAACCACTTATTGCCGGTCTCCCCCTGAACTTTTCTGCAGCCTCGAGCTTGCGTAGATCGCGCATGCGCGGCGATGCGTGAGTCAAACATTTTTCTGTTCTCACCGGCAGTGCATTTCTTCTCGTGCTTCCAAGCAAAATTGTAAGCAGCAATA
>NW_017278991.1:432-640 GCF_001594065.2 Cyphomyrmex costatus | reverse complement strand
ATTTGAAGGGTGTTTCTACGTTTATTTATATAATCGGACAAACATTTATTTAAAACGTATATATAATTTATGAAAGAATTTATTATATAAAATTATATAAATGTTTAGAAAATATAGTATTGCACAAACATAATATGCCATCATATGTGTTTATTGGGTTTGACTTTAATTATTTTATGGATTTTTATCAAAACTAATATTAGTTTTG
>NW_017278991.1:0-247 GCF_001594065.2 Cyphomyrmex costatus | reverse complement strand
TAATTAATATTTTTTAATATATGTGTTTAATATATGTGAAATTTCGCCTTAGATTTTATATTTAAACTAGTTATTAGCATTGAAAATGACCCGATCGGTGTCGAAACGTCTGTTAATGTTAATTTAAGTATAACGTTTGTTTTCTTGATTTTATGTCTTAATAATTTTATTTTCGGTTCGTTGTCCGTTATTTTGTCTTTGTTTTAATAATTAATATTATTATTATATCACAATTAAATTGTGTGTC
>NW_017278990.1:0-946 GCF_001594065.2 Cyphomyrmex costatus | reverse complement strand
GATAATAATAGACTCAATCCGCACAGGACTTGTTGTGTCCCGGACAATCTACAAGGAAAAAAAAAAAAATATATATAGTGAACATATAAATAATCAATTAAATATTAAAAATTAAATAAGAGGAGTAAAAACTTCTTTTGTATGCCTTTTTCTTTTTCTTCCAATTCATTCTCTCTTTTCGTTGTTTCCATAGTCACTCAGAAATAATCTGATAATTATTTTTACACCACGATCGAATAGTAAAATTCGTTATTTTTATTGATGAAGTATAAAAGATCAGTATATATAACCTAGAATTTCTTTTTCTCGATGTTTGATACAAATTACGCTCAGGGACATTTGATAGTCATTACGGTTGATATTTATTGTAAAGAATTAATATGATTAGATATTGAATATTCAACAAAAGAGAATAAAAATTCCTTTTGTTACAAGTTGCCCCTTTTTAACCACGGTTCTTGTATTATTATAAATTTTTTTTTTCTTTTTCTTTTTCTTTCTCGATATATTATTATTACAATATATTCAAATCTCAATCTCGGTATAGTAGTTTATTGATATGATTAAATTCTTAGCTATTACATTAACCTTTGTTTTGTTCTGGGTTCGCCGCAGATTCTTAAATATATTTTATCGTCTCTTCGTCAATAAGATGGATAACATGGATAACGACATCTCTCCCCCGCGAGAGGAATTAAATTCGCGCTCTATACAGGATTTACAAAGGGAATATGAAACAGCTATAGCGTCGGCGAAAACGAGAGAACAAGAATTGAATGCGCGAGCCGAATCTTTTAAAAACACGATGCGTACAGTCATTGACGCGCTTACCGGACTTCAGGGACAGGATTTCGCGGCGTCTACGCACCTAGGGCCGACTCTCAGTGACGAGCCCCCGCCTCTTAATATTACTAGATTCGCGAGCAGAATAGACGCGACATCGAGT
>NW_017278989.1:0-610 GCF_001594065.2 Cyphomyrmex costatus | reverse complement strand
AGATTTTTAATAGTGTTTTGACATGCGTATATCTCTTTATATAGATTCTCGAAAAAATAACTCACCCAGGTGTTTAAGGTAAGCTTCCATTACAATGCCTTATTGATGAGTCCAGTAGTGGAAACATGGACGTAACGCTATATTGAAGTAATAATCTTCGTAATATAAATATTAAAAATTAATTTAAAAGGATTTTAAAATTAATTTAATTGATCAAAACAAAACAATTGCCAAATGATTTCTATATTATTTGTATTAAATTTGTGATTCTTTTCTAGCTCTATAATTTTAATAAAAAAAAAACGCAATATATTAAAAAATAAATAAATTGGATTTTTAATGTAATTAATTGGAACATTGTTCTCATTTCGATTATTATTTGTCTCTACCTATATATTAATTCTTTGTTTCTATTTTAGCCTTTAAAGGATATATCAAAACAAATTTTATAAATTTGTATATTCAAAAATATAAAAAAAAAATAGGATGTGGTTCGCTCACAAATGGTATTAATAAAATTGAAGTACATATATTAAATTTTAATAAAGAGGACTATTTTAAATTGGCTTTAAATAAAGGAGATCAAGTTGAGGTTTTCGGATCTATTCAA
>NW_017278988.1:0-405 GCF_001594065.2 Cyphomyrmex costatus | reverse complement strand
ATATATTTATTAAACTTGCTCATGATACAGCATGTTTAATGAAAAAGAAGACTGGTTATAAAATGATAAGAACTTTTACGCTAATTCTTGAAATTATGAAAAGGAGATGATATTAAAACTTACTCGCAATAATGTACCTTGCATAGTTTTCAAGATTTAAATTTAAAATTATTTGATTGGAAGTTATTATGTGTGTGTAAAATAAATACAATCTGACATAACTTTTTAGTATAAGTATTCTGTTAGACATTACATTAGCGGATAAATGTATTATATAAAAATTAGCGTTTTATTATATAAAAATATTTTATTATATAAAAATTACGTTGTACTACTATACCTTTATTTTAGTTCTACTATACCTTTCTCTCTCGCACACATGTTGGCATCAAGCCTCTCATGCAT
>NW_017278987.1:42434-43426 GCF_001594065.2 Cyphomyrmex costatus | reverse complement strand
ACATGCCGTCGTATGACCCATCGAAACCATCATCGTACCTAATGTACTATGACGTCAACAATCGCTACGACTGGGCAATGTGTCAACCATTGCAATACGCTGATTTTCGATGGGTCGACGACGTGCAAAATTTCGATTTTTCGACCATCCCGCTAGATTCGCCTACAGGCTATATTCTCGAGGTTGACATTGAGTACCCGCAACATCTCCACGACGCGCACACTGACCTACCGTTCTGTCCAACGCGAGAGAAACCGCCCGGCAAGCGCGATGAGAAGCTCCTCGCGACGTTATGCGATAAGCAGCGTTACGTGATTCATTATCGCAACCTGCAGCAGTGTACTCGTTACGGCCTCCGTATCGCAAAGGTTCACCGTATATTGCAATTCACACAATCTCCATGGCTTCGCGACTATATAGAATTAAATACAAAATTTAGAACTTTGGCAAAGAATGATTTTGAGAAAAATTTATACAAACTTATGAATAACGCGGTATTTGGTAAAACCATGGAGAATGTGCGCGATCGCGTTGATGTAAAATTAGTAACAAAATGGGAAGGCAGATACGGTGCCGAAGCAATGATCGCGAAACCCAACTTTCACAGTCGTAGCGTTTTCTCGGAGAATCTGGTCGCGATAGAGCTGCGTAAACTCGAGGTGAAGTTCGACAAACCGATATACGTGGGTATGTGCATCCTCGATATATCGAAAACGTGTTTGTACGAGTTTCACCACGAATATATGGCACCGTTGTTTCACGAAAAATGTAAAATCATGTATACCGATACTGATAGTCTCATATACCATGTAGAATGTGATGACGTATATGAAATTATAAAACGCAATATTGATAGATTTGATACGAGCGATTACTCTGTCGACAATCCATATAGCATTCCGCTCGCGAATAAAAAAGTTCCAGGTCTTATGAAAGACGAGAACAACGGTGCCATCATGACTGAATTCGTCGGGCTTAGAGCGAAAATGTAC
>NW_017278987.1:37301-37895 GCF_001594065.2 Cyphomyrmex costatus | reverse complement strand
ACTCTACCGAATGTAAATTCGACAAACAACAAGTTTTATTTCGACAATGAGGAAATTGTGATTCCCGAAGGATCGTACGAACTGCGCGATATAGAGCGGTATTTGAAGCGTGAAATTTTACGTTCTCGTGGTGTAAAACGTAAGGAGGACGAAGAGTTTCCGCTGGTGATTTGCGCCAATAACAATACGATGAGGAGTGAGATCAAATGCGCATATTCGATAAATTTCACCAAACCTTACAATATTGGACAGCTGTTGGGATTTTCATCGAATCGCGTGCTTGAACCGCAACAGTGGCATGAATCAGACCTGCCGATAAATATCATCAACGTAAACATTATTCATATCGAGTGCAACGTGACCGCGGGTGCGTACAGCAACGACAAGTGCGTGCACACGATACACGAGTTTTCACCGATTGTCCCACCAGGATATAAGATATCGGAAAGGCCGACGCAGATCATTTACCTTCCGATCGTCGTACGGAGCATTACGGATCTGACGATTCGCGTGGTGGATCAAGACGGCCGATTGCTCGATTTTCGTGGAGAGGAGATTACCGTTAGATTGCATGTACGAAGACGACGGCGCTAA
>NW_017278987.1:34347-37014 GCF_001594065.2 Cyphomyrmex costatus | reverse complement strand
TGAATTTTCGGTAATGCGTATGCTCTTGGAATATTACCATCACTACAATATAGTTTTTTATATAAATTCTCCGGAATGTATTTTAATTTTTTCCATCTTGCTAGTAAAACTCTCAATCTTGTATTAATCTTATTTGTAGGATCTTTATCTATTTTTTCATATGTGTTAGAATCGTTAAGCATCATTTTAACTTTTTCTATATAAGTGTTTTTATTAATTGCTACCGTAATGTTTCCTTTGTCTGCCCTAGTACATATTATATTAGGATTTTGTTCAAAGAATTTTTTTGTTATTGGGATTATTTTCTTAAGTTTATTGTGTAAAAAATTCTTTTTTTGTTTAGTGTCCTTTAATTTATTAATGATTGATACTGAACGATTCCTTATTGTATTTTGAACTGATGATTGTAATCTTTTTATATTAATTTCTAAGTTTTTAATACACTCTATGATAACCTTCATATTCAATTTTGAGGGAAGAGAGAAGTTATCACCTAATTGTAATAAACTTTGTATCTTTTCTGGTATTTGTATAGAAGTTAAATTTATGAACCATTTATTTCTGATAGATTTTAATGAGTTTTTATTATTTTTGAATATTTCTGGATTTATTTTTATGTTTATTATGTTATCAGATGTTCTATTATTATTATCATTATTTAGTTCAAATTTTTTATATTTCTTATTGTTGTTGTTATTTTCTTCTGGTAAGCTAGCCAAATAATTTATGCATTTGATATCTTTAATTTCTCTATTTCTTTCTTTTTGAAAACATTTATTTATTTTTTTGTTAATATTATCATAATCTTTAATAAACTGTTCATAAATTTTCTTTTCCTGTGTTGAAAAAAATTTATCTAATATGTTACAAGGGATTCCTCGAGAGGCTAAACGAGCAAGATGGATACATTTATTCTTTGAAATATGTAATGATTTATATGTGTCATTTATTTCTATCTTTAAAATTCTTTTTGTGTAATTTCCAAGAACACGTCTTAATTTATTTTGTGATGAAATTTCTAGTCTTAATCTATTTGAGTATTTTAACATAAAATATAAATGTGGAGGTACAATATTTCTATTCACACATGATATTAGGAATTTCTTACGGATGATGTTCTTGTAAGTAAGTTTTCTATATTTAATCCAATCTTTTAATATAATCATATAATAGATACCAAAAATCTGATAAATAAAACTAAAAAACGATGTTTGTTGGTAACGCATTTTTTCAGCCTTGCGTAAATTAATAATAGTTTAAAAAACTTTAAAATATTGTAATAATATCAAGTTAGCGACTCTCACAATTAAAACAATAAAAAGTATAAAATAACCTATGTATTTGACATTATACATTGGTATAAAGGCTATAGAGTCATAGTGTTAGTTGTAATATAACTATACTTATTCAATCTAATTCGCAATCAGTGATCGCAATCTATTCCGGACGTTTCGGCAACAGTTTCTTGCCATCTTCAGCGATGATACAAATACATGTTTCGATTGGAAAAATATATATCCAAGGATAAACACAACCTTCGGCCAATAAAGTTCTTCAGCTTCTTGGTTACGGTATAGTTGTCTGAATCTATTTTAGTATTAAAACATTTGTACATAAATTTTCTAAAAAAAAAAACTAATACGCATTGTAACTAACTTTTCCAGAGAACTAATACGTAAATATTGGAATAATAATTAAAAAATTTTTCAATATGTATAATTGACCAATTATTATGCTTACCCTCAGATTAGCGCAAAAAAAAATTTTATATATGTATGAATCCAAATCAGCCTCTCTCACAAACATCATTCTTATTTTTGTGAACGAAGTACATCGAATTAATTAAAAAACATTATTTTCTGATCCAATAAATAATTTAACCATATTGATAGTGTCATGTTCTTATGACTGTTGAATTTAAACTAAGACAAGGAACTTAGTCTATATGTAATGTGACTTTCAAATCTTATTATTATTCTTGTCATTATTTATTAGATCTATGTATGCTTTGTTTAGCATTTCTGTGTCTGTCCTTAAATTTAACCCGTTAGACTGTTTTTTAATAAAAATCATCTCTGAAACTATGCGTCTATTATACCATCTTTCCTCATCCAAGACAGAAACATTTTCCCAATCAAAATCGTGATTATTCATTTTTCTATGTTCTGAGACAACAGAAAGACTAGCCGATTTACCCAATAATTGTTTTTTGTGTTCATTAATTCTGGTCTTTAATTTTCTTCCTGTTTGCCCCACATATGAAGCATCACAATTATTGCAATTAATTTTATAAACTACGTTCCTTTTTTGTTCAATAGTTAATTTATCTTTTTGTACTTTAATGTATTTGTTTAATTTGTTAAAACTGTAAAATGCAACTTTTTGGTTAAAATTATTTTCAAATAAATTTCTAAATTTATTGGCTGTCTCTTCTATGTATGGCACACAAAACCATCTAATTTTATCTTTTACTTGTATTTCCTGTGTGATCTTATCTGTCTCAGAATTAGTCTGTAATTTATTGTACTTTTCTATCAAAAATTTTATTCTTTTATTTATATTTTCGAATATGAAACTAATGGGATAATCGTTCTGTATCAAAATTTTAATTATCAAACTCAGATTTTTAGTGTGAAACCTTGGATGAGAAAGATGAAACACCTTATC
>NW_017278987.1:7213-31835 GCF_001594065.2 Cyphomyrmex costatus | reverse complement strand
TGACGTAGACCCCCCCGCGCCTCGGGTTCCCCTCGCCCCTCACCCCCCCTCAGAGGACCATGGCTTTGAACCGGCCTATACACTCTACTATCACTTAATAACAAATTCATCTTAGAAATATAATCCTCTCTATCCATAGCTACTGTGACGTTTCCTTTATCTGCATGAGTAAAAATAATATTGTCATGTTATGAAAAAAATTCTACAGTGTCAGATTCTAGTTTCAATATGGTTTTATCTGTCAAAGATGTAAAACATGATGATGTGATAATATTGTTAAGTATAGGAATAGAGTGATTGGTTACTGTCATTTTTTTGTTTATAGGCATTTTAAAAGTACTGCTCTCTATATTTTTTATACAATCAAAAATAATCCTACTTTTTTTATTAAAAGGAAGAGCAAAATTTTCTCCCAATTGTAAAAAGCATTGTATGTTGTACGGAATGTCAACCGACGACAGATTGGTAAACCACTTATCTCTGACCGTGGATAAAGAAGAGCTGTTGTGTGAAGGAAGATCATTGGGAGAGATGACAATCATAGATGAAAATGAGGAAGATTTCAAAGAAATGTGAGGCTGATATTGTATAGGTTTTGTGATTACGTGGACTTGTTTTTCTTTATTTTGTGATAGCCAAGAAAATTTTGAATTCAATCTTTTTTCCTCTTTTCTGAAAAAATTCATACATGATCTTTCTTGTGTTTTAAGGAAATCGTCACAGATTTTTAAAGGAAGACAGCCTGACAATATGCTTACTATATGGAACAACATTATTTTGTAGTGTTGGATTTCTCTATATGCATCACTGAGTTCGATATGCAAAATTCTTCGAACGGAAAATTCTTTGCAGTGTGAAAATTTCTTGTTAGAACTCGGATTAAAAAATTTTTTATTTAGGTTGCTTAAAACATGTAAATGTTGAGGAACAATGTTATTTTTAATACACTGTTTAATGAATTTGCTATGCAAGTAAGTCAAAATAATCTTTCTGTACCTGGCTGACTGTACCATTTATTCCTTCAAAAACAGAAAAATTTAAACGTTTTAATAATAATGACATCAGAGTATCGTTCCATAGTCCTAATAAAATGCGAAAATACATTAAGGTTCAGAAAGATACACGTCCACATACTTCTAGAAACAATGTAGTGTATAAAATACAGTGCAACGATTGTGATGCTTCGTATGTTGGACAGACGAGCAGACAATTGAAAACTAGAATTACTGAACATCGTAATCACATTAGACATAACACTTCTACCCGTTCTGTTAAACGTTCTGTATAACTGAGCATAGACTTAAGTATGGTCATGATTTTCAATGGGACAACATAAAAATCTTGGATGAAGAACCTTGTTATAGAAAACGCTTAATATCTGAAATGCTTCATATTAAAAGACAAAAAAATAGTCTTAACTTACAAACAGATACTGAAGGTCTTCATGACGCGTATGTACCCATTATAAATAAAGTTTGACTTTATAATTGTTGTTCTTGCTCAGTCTACATCTGTCTCTTAACGTTATTAGTCGATCGACATAATGTCTGCAATGTTAAACTTTTTAATTTTTATTTATTATAATTTATCGGATTGATGTAACAGCAATGTCGACACACTGAATTAACATATTACCGTGAATTTCCTGGTGAGTGTCTTGCAGAATTTTGACATAATTTGTTTTAACATCTATATAGAAAGTTTGTTACCATCTTTTCAGATATTTGAATTATACATTGACTTTTCAATCATGTATAATTGTAATGTCTTTTTTCTGTTGGAGACCCACGGTAGTAGAATGAAGTCCGTACTATGTAATTTCTGCGAATGATTTTGTCCACTGTTTTTTTTAACGTCTGAGGAGGGCTCAAACCTAGAGCCGAAACTTGTAGCAATATGTAATTAAATTTAAATTTTTTTATATTTATATATTTTTTATTTTATATTGTTATACTTAGTTTTATATTTATATAATTTCAAAAATTTTTATTAAATGTACTGACAGTTGAGTATTATTTTTAAATGATAATTTATTGTTTGACTCTTATATCGCCCTTTCTATTTTATGTTGATTATTTTTATTGAGAGTCCTTGCTTATTTTCATCTTACCATGAAAAGTAACTGATATATTATTAAAGGCGCCAGTTCAAAGTGAACATATAAAAAGAGTGTATATTCAAATTTAATAATCAAAATGAACATACATAGATACATATATATAATAAGTAAAGCATTACAATTTGCAGATTACAATTTTCTAGAAAATAATTGCGATATGTTATGCTTAGTGCACAAAATATAAAAGTAGTTTATTAAGATTTGAATTCAAAAAACTGATGAATTTTTCGCGGTTCACTTAAAAATAATATCCAAGCTTGTATCGAAGAGTAGTTATTAATAATTATTAATACGACACTTGAAGTACAAAAAGTATTACATTTAAATAATAATATTAGATTATAATAAAATAAGGATCCACCGTATTTTTAAGAGCTCCATAACGATAACGATGTGATTTAATCTAAACCATTTTCATAATTTTCATTTTAATCATTTATTCCATCCATCGAAATTCTTTTGAGAACAGACCGCTTGTTCTTTTTCCGAGTCGTTAACAGATTGGTACTCTGGAATTACAAGCAATTATTTTTCATTGTACTGGCTAGTATAACGTTTTATATTTTACGACTCAAGACTTATTGCACCTATTTTATTTAAAAAATTATGTTACCTACCTTTAGAGCATTTATAGTATTATTTCTTACCAAATTTTTACTTTCTGATAATTGTAATTGAGACTTCAAAATAATAATATTATTTTCTAAGCGTTTGTTTCGCTTCAGTAAAAGTTTGTTCAAATATTTGTAATAATTAAGGCCTTTAGCTAATTTCATCCATGATCGATTCGTAACGAACTCGGTTCTTGTAAGACATTCTGTCGTATATTTCCCAGTCTTTATAAACATCTTCATTTTGTTCGATTGTTTACTGAAACATGTATATTTATAATATTTATAAGCCAGTAAATTATAAGCCAATAAATTAGAATGTATGTGGGTGGTTTAAGTCAAACCGGGACATTTATTCTCATGTACATAAGAATAAGGCCTGATTGCATCAACGTGATTTCGATTTTAAGCGAAACTTAAACTGTCTCTGTCTCTGTTTCCCTTTCGGCTTTAAAACGAGATAGATAGAGTTTTAAGTCTCGCTTAAAATAAAAATGTGTTGGTGCAACCGGGCCTAAAAGTTCCAGTTTGACTTGAACCACCCACGTATATTTATTTTGTGTTTTACCTTTGTCGGCTAGTATCAAATGTTGATTTACTAGGAACTGTATGATGTTGGAGAAGATCCATTGAAGATTCATGTTGAATGTCCATTGAAGATTCACGGTGGATGTCCATGACTGAATCATTTTTATTATGTTGCATTTCAATTATTGAATACTCTTTCGTATTATCGTCTGATCTGTTGTATAACAAACATATTTAAAAAACACTTTTTAAATCAGATGTATTTATTAAATATCATATAGTATTTTATATGATATTTAACTATTCTTAATTAATATTATTACGTTTGTGTGAAAATAGACGGAATTACAGTTTTCTTCAATCTTTTGGAAGGATTTTGAAAGCGTATATCACAAATATAATAATCATTTTCTGTGAAATGATCACTGCAAATTCTTTTATTCTCGTAAGCATTGACAGTATAACCAATGCTACGAAACCATTTTTCTCGTCTTTCAATATTTCCTGGGAATCTAAAAATACATTGCATTAGTATTATAAACTAAAGTATTATAAATTTTAGCTTGTAAATTTAAAGCCTTACTTGTGAAATTGTCGTGAGAACAAAGGATAATAACTTTCCCGACATACACAACACTGAGTCATCCTACGCAGTCTATAAAATTATAATTATCATTTTGATTTTAAACATAACATAAATCTCATGTTTAACGAACAATACGTACTTTTATACTTACAACACAAAAAGCATATTTAACAAAGAATACGTACCATTTTAAGTCTAAGATCTAACCGGGCCACGACATGCGTCGTACTTCGTCTTCTTCTTCTAAATTATAAATAACCTCGCTGGCGAGAGTCACGACGATTCCGTTACTGTTATTTTCTCCCATCACCTCTTTCGATCCCCTCTCTCTAGTAGACGCATGCGCGAAACGAGAGAGAGAACGCAGATACCAAAATCAGTACGTCCTTTTCTACGCAGGGTCTACCCCCACTCCTCGAATGCCCAGTCTAGTAATACTATGTCTATGGATAAAACCGCCATTGTTTTTTTGTTCCGCTACTTGCTGCACCACTTGACAGCTTCTCGGATGCAACTATCCGTATAAATCAATCTCGCAGGTTTTTCCATTTCCTTTTTGCATCTTCAGATAAATATTTTCCTGCAATAATAACATGATAATAATTTGTATAATACTGTCTTGAAAATATTGTTCAATTACAACATTTGTTTGTATTGGCGATTACCATTTGTTGCTTTACTAACTTCTTCCCACAACTCTTCTATCGTTCTTCGATCTCGCTTTGCTATAGAAATGCGTTGATTCCATGGCAAATGCACCTCAGTGATAAGTATTTCATCTACATTAGTTTTTTGTAGTGACTGTGCAGGTTTGTGAACCTGATGAATAGTTATGGGAAGCGGTGCGCTGTCCACTACTATTGCCTCTACCCCATTTACGTCACTCCGACGGACGATTTCTCTATTACCTGTGCAGCAATGGATCATTACAATAGTAAAAAATATATTAATTTAGAAATTCATTCATTTATTTATTTCTCACACACACGCGCACACACACACACACACACACACACATTCTGTCACTTACTACATCTAGGATAAAAATAATTGTTGTTGTCTACAACGACGTTTTCGTAGCTTTCTATACATGGATGTGTGCGCACTGCATCAAAATTATTGCATATTTCTTCGCATATGCCACATATGTATACATGCTGCAATACAAGCAATATCAGTTGCTATTAGAAGCGATGCAAATAACAGTAACAAAACATGCAGCTTGTTCATATTGAGTGTTTAGAGGAAGTTAGGTTGTTACAAGCTCAAACTTTCTCCAGCGATCTGGGAAGCCTTGTCGTGGCACTGGGGCTCACCCGGGCCCTCTTCGGAGGAACTGGATGCTAATATCCCAGAGTACGGAGTCTCCCGTTAAATAGGAAGACTGTACGATCGGGTCCGGTACCCCAAGGGTGCTTTGCTCCCGCAGTGCAGCGCCCTTTTTAGGGCCCGGCTGCGGGAGGGAGTACCTGGGTGATCCGTCTTTCGTAGGCGAAGATCCAATGTGCCGGTAGGTAGGAGAAGGCGACTCCGACTTCAAACGCCCGGTGACCAGGGGCCGATAGAGGGATAGAGATTCCCTACTCTGGGAGGGTGGCTGTTCGCGGGCCATCCGTCGCCCATTCCCCGGAGCCCGCGCCCGTCCCGTCGGGGACGGGGCGGTCTCTGGGGCATGGAGGACGGGGAACAGGCGGGGGTGCTTTCCCCAGGCGGGGACGCCCGCGACTGGGTGCTCCTGGCCGCGGAATGTCCCCATGCCACGGGAGTCCTTTTCAAGACTCCCTCATTGCACGATGATTAGGGGAGACGATTCCGGTTCTCGTCTCTCAACGCTCGGGGGCCCAGGGGGCCGTTGGCTGCGGCTGACGGTGCACCCGGGTTCTCGGCTGGACGGGCTTCATGCCTGGGTCCCAATGTGCGTCGGCCGCCGGCGTAGGCTGGGGCCGGAAACATGGGGATGGAGGACTGACGAACGAACGAACAGTGGACTGAGACTAGGACAGACTTACGGATCTACCGACGTACTTACCTACGGATGGACGGGATGGCATTGGAGGCTCGCCAAGGTTGCTATTGCTCCTGAGGATGACTCCGATGACCTGGAAAGAAAAGATGACAGGAATCACCCCCCGTTAACACGGGTCCATTTCCCTGCCACCGTTATTGGACGACTAACAGAGAATGAGGAGAATAGGACAATGGGGATCATCCCCGCTATGCGGATCCATCACTCCATCGTATCCATGAACAGAAGAAGACCAATGTCCCGGGCGAACAACGACCCACAGATGGATTTTTACTCGAAGGAAAACGTAACCCGGCGCTGGTGGACCGCTTGTAAAATAGTCCACTAAACATGAAGAAATTTTAAACATGAAGAATGGAGAATAAAAAAGAGAAAAACGTCCTGGTTCGGATCCAGGACACCGGTGAGATGGGAGGTATTGTCCCAGCTTCCCGCTCGTCGTTATCAAGCGCTGGGCCAGCCGTTATCTGCACCGCAGGGGTAACGGCGGAAAAAGCATCTGCGAAGCCCCAGGGTCCGGAGTCGAGAAGAGCTCCACACCTGCTTCCCATCGGATAGGCGGAGGAAACCCGGGTGATGAGGAAGAAGAGACGACGAGGAGGACGTTAAACCAGTCCGACTCCTACATAGAGGATACTACGACGAGGAATGAGTCTGACCAACTCGACTCATTGATAGAGGAAGACTTTGAGAGCCTAACTGACTATAGCGAGGAAGAGGAATCTGGTTCTTTCTTTAGAAAGCCGGGCCCAAAGTCAAAGACTAGGGTAATAAGAAAGACCAGAAACTCCCAGAAAAGGAGAATAATATCCTCTGATAACGGAGAGGAAGATCTAAGCGAACCCCCCGGTAAATTCGCGTTAGTCGAACAGAAGCAACCTATAATGGCCAAGAAGAGGGGACGTCCCCCGAAGCAGTCATATCTAACTCAGAAAGGAGATAAACTTTCGCAGGCAGAAAAATATATCTCTACAAGAGAAGCGCTTAGGAAAGTTAACGAGGAAGAGTATAGACGCTTACAACTTAAACGTGAGGAAATAATCAGACAGCTTACGTATAAAGGCCTACTTAAAGGCAAGAGAAAGAAGCTAGACTCTGACAAATATCTTGAAGAAGTGGAGGATCAACCTAGCCACGAAATTACAGAGACGGCCAACCAGAGGCTACTGGAAGTTATTCGTATTGCCAAAACCTCTGGAAATCTCAAGGGGACCTACGTGGAGACTTTGCAGTTGATCGCCCAAACAATGATGATCGACCTGCAGGTCCTGCACGAGAGGGCAGAGAGCTCCCGAGATGAAACTACCTCGAGCGAGATAGTGTTACTTAAGAAAGAGATTGCAAGTATAAAGAAAAGGATGAATAACGAACTAGAACTAGAAAAGTCTCGAACTAAGACAGCAGAGGAACGAGCGAGTCAACTTGAAAAAGAGGTCTATCAACTTAAGAGATGTTTAGATAGGAAAAAACTGAAGGATAGCCACGATATTGATACCGGACGCAGAGAAGTCAATTCAAAAGAGAACATGACAGTCAAAGCTGGTTCGTCAAAGGATAATGACTTTATCGAGGAATCCATCACGAGGAAGAAGTCGCTGAGATCTAGCCGAACAGCGCAGAAGGAGACTGAAGATCCTAACCCTAGCAATTATCGGGAAATGGACATTAGTGAGGAAGAAACCATTGAAAAAGTGGTGCTTCCACCGGAAGAGGAATGGCCACCACTCCAAAATCTTCCTAGTAATAGAGGCAAGCCATCAATTATCAAAGATGTAATCTTAAGTGGGAGCCAAAAGCTTGAAATAGTAAACGGAAAGATACTCTCGGTTAAAGACAGAGAGGGAAATCAGAAAATGCCTAAACAAGCTATGAAGAAGAAGAAGAAGGGACAGCAGCAGGAGAAACAGAATGAGGACTCGAGTCAGAATCTTAAGGACCTGATTAGAGAAGTTATTAGAGAGGAGATAGGTGCTAAACAGGTCCCAAACAGCTCACAAAGTCGACGTGACCTCTCAGGATCAGGGAGAAAGGTCGCTTTTCCTACGCAAAAGGAAGGAAATAGAACTAGATCCAAATCCAGATCTAGGACATCACAATCGCAAGACAAAGGTGCGTGGACTACAGTTCTAGGTAGGAGAGAAAAACAGGCTAGCAGGCAGAAGTCTACGGACAGGCAACAAGGCAAGGGAGCACGATCAGGTCTAAACGTTAAGAACAAGGAAATGAAAAGAAGGAAATCTCCAAAGACGGCGGCAGTCCAGATCTTTCTGCAAGGTGACGCAAATGATAATAACAATAAGATCGCCTATGCAGAGACGCTCAGGCAAGCTAAAGAAAAGATAAACGTCGGTGAACTTGGTATCACTGAACTGCGGTCGAGGAAGGCCAAAACTGGGCCTTTCTGATTGAGATCCCGGGGCCGGAAAATGAAATGAAAGCGGATGCCCTGGCTAATAAACTCCAGGAAGTTTTCCAGGATAGTCAGGAGATTAAAATATCACGGCCGACAATCACGTCCAACTTAAGAATATCCTACCTCGACGACTCAATCACGACGACTGACATCTTATTCTGGATTTGTCACACGTATAATTGTAATCATGCGGACATCATCATAAACCCGATTTCTAGGGCAAGAAACAGAATGGGCACAACCCTAATCAAATGCCCAGTCAGAATCGCAAATGACCTGGCGGATAAAAAAGATACACATGGGATGGTCCAGCGCTAGAGTTTCGCTTCTCCCAGCAAGGAGACTCCAATGCTATCGGTGCATGGAGTATGGACATGTTAGACTCGAATGTAAGAGCCCCAACGACCGAAGCATGGATTGCTATAGATGTGGAGGAAAAGGTCTCATGGCACGGAATTATATTAACACTGCCAAGTGCGTGATATGTGAAGCCGCGGGTGCCCCTTCGAATCATCGAATGGGAGGCAGAGCCTGCGATCCTAAAGAACGAGAGAGACCTCAAACAAAAGGATAAACTTCAAAGGAACAAGGCACAGATTTCAATAGCGAAGGAGACCTCTTAAAATATAAAGAAGAGGGGTGGCCCTAATGAGGTAAAATCGTAAATGGACAAGAAAAGGACCCAGTCACAGAATGAATCTGATAACAATATGGAGATCTCCAATTGGTCGGATCCTACGACGAGAAATAGGTTTGCATCTCTTGAAGACGAACAGACTCCTATGGATGTCGAGGCAATTGGGACTCAGAACTCGCAAGAGCCCCTATCTTTAAGGGATGGCGATACAACGCAGGGGCCTACAAACGCCCTTTTCGCAGACTCTCAGGATCCACCGTTAGGGTTGAAATCCCTAGAATGGGCAAAAGAAGGAGAGGCTCAAACCAACACCTGGCAAGAGACCTCTGTAGAGACGGAGCATAATAAGCTGGCAGCAGACACTGATGGAATTACATCCTACAGGCCAATCTTAATAGAGCGAGAAAAGCTCATGACATCCTTTCCCAGGCTATGATCGCTCACGATGCGGGCTTAGCAATAATCTCCGAACCAAATAAGATTCTAGACCACCCATACTGGGCGGGTGACCAGATCGGAGACACTGCGATTATATGGAGAAGAAGCAAACATCCACTCCCGTTCACTAAGGTTGGCTCAGGCAAAGGCTATGTGACAGTGAAGTGGGGAGAGATATACGTTACAAGCGTATTTTACCCCTAACGCACCTCTAAGCGAATTTGAGGATTTCCTCGAAGATCTGGGAAATCATCTCCAAAATCATTTAAACCACCCTGCTGAGGTGGGGGATGATTTTAATGCAAAGTCAACCTTATGGGGTGAAAAGATCACAAACCCAAGAGAAAGAACCTTTGAAGAATAGGCCCTATCGCTGGCCCTACACTGTGCCAACTCGGGTGAAAATCACACCTGCGTCACGTCTTCTGGCCAATCCATCGTGGACATCACGTGGATTACGTACAGTCTACGAAACAGAGTCTCCAATTGGGAGGTTCTCCAAGAGGAAACCCAGATCATCTCTTCATCAAGATGCGAATAGGTTTGTATAAAGCACAGGAACGAAGACATGTGTGGCGTTTCCCTAGTTACTTCCTAGTTACTTTTTAGTTTCAGTTCCTGCCACCGCGGCGCGCTAAGCGCAGTACAGCCTTTCTTTACTTAGCGTGTAGAAACTCTATATACTTACCTTTCCTTATGTACTAATATACTATTTGTTCTCGTTACCTCGTGGAAATTATTATTAAAGATTATATATACAGAACGCAAAGTCTTGTTCTATCCGCCTAATCGCTTTTCCATCATAAAATATCCTCTGCTATCGAGTGAGATCAATTTCTCCAACGACGTAGCAAAGTACGCCACAATTGGTGACCCCGACGTGATATCGTCAAAATGTCGTTGGATCACTCGCCACCGAGAGGTACCGCGCCGAGCACGATGGGCAAAGGCACGCAGCCTGAAATGTTAGAGCAAGCCTACGGCGGCGAAGGAGCCGTTCTAGGGCCCCCACTGATACAGGCGACGCAAAGAGTCAAGTTACCGCCATTCTGGAACGACAATCCATCCTTGTGGTTCGCGCAGGTCGAGGCTGCGTTCAGTATCTCCAGAGTCGTCGCCGACGAAACGAAGTTCAGGTACGTCATCGTTAACCTAGAACCCTCGATCTTACCAATCGTTGCAGACATCCTGACGAGCCACCTCTCGAAGGAAAATATCTAGCCATAAAAAACAGAATTATCAATACTCTCGAGGGGATTAACCAGTCGAGGTTAAGGAAACTCTTGCGCAGCCACGAGATCGAAGACGATAAACCTTCCGTTTTTCTCCAACGACTGCGTCATTTGGCTGGAGGTCACTGTACCGATTCCGTTCTACGCACGCTATTTCTAGAACAGCTTCCTGATAGCGTGAGAGCAGTGCTAGCTATATCAGATGGGGAAGACTTATTTAAGTTAGCGTTACAAGCTGATAAAGTCATAGAACTATATAAACCATCCATTTCAGCACTCGCTGTTGCAAGCTCCCCACAAGCAGCCGATTCCATAGACCAACAAATCGCCGAGCTCAGAACCACGATCGAATCTGTCTACACGATTGCGTTCCAGAAGCCGCTCACGCGGTAGAAGAAACAGATTCCAGCGGAAGAGATCCTCATCACGCCAGCACAAGGTCGACAAGAGCGAGCTGTGCTACTATCATGCAAGGTGTGGCAGCGAGGCTAGGAAGTGCCAATCCCCTTGCTCATGGCAAAAAAATAAGCAGCTGGAAAACTAGAAACGCTCTTCCAGTCACAGGCGTCCGGGAGCAGCGTCACCAACAAGAACCGCCTATTTCTCAGAAATCGTAAGACAGGAGAAGTCTATCTTGTAGACACAGGAGCCGACATATCAGTGATTCCAAAACGTTATGCCAAATCCAAATACCGATCAGATTTTAAACTTTTTGCAGTAAACGGCACAGAAATTCGGACCTTTGGAGACAGAACTCTTGACCTGAATCTTGGCTTGAGACGTCAATTTACATGGAAGTTTATTGTCGCCGACGTTCGACAGCCAATTTTAGGCGCCGATTTCCTTACACATTATAAGTTACTCGTCGACGTGGCAGACCATCGCCTCCTAGATGTAACTACGCATCTCCATGCTCAAGGCAGAGTGAGTAGAACAAACACACCTACCCTTTCCACGATAAATCATAATTGCAAGTATTACGATTTGTTTAAAGAATACTTAGATATTACAAGATCCGGCCCGCGCAAAGAAAATACACACGACGTTCAGCATTATATTACAACTAAAGGCGCTCCCGTAGCAGAACGCGCGCGACGTTTGCCTCCGGATAAATATCGTTCCGCAAAAGCCGAATTTGAGTTAATGCTTCGTGAAAGCCTATGCAAACCATCTTCTAGTCAATGGGCATCGCCCCTTCACCTCGTTCCTAAAAAATGATGGTTGGCGTGCATGCGGCGATTATCGTCGCCTTAACACGTTAACGATTCCAGACAGATACCCTTTAAGGCATATTCATGATTTTTCCTACGCATTGCACTCTTGCAAAGTATTCTCAAAGCTCGATCTTGCGCGCGCCTTCTATCAAGTACCTGTCGCAGTAGAAGACCGTCCAAAAACAGCAGTAATTACTCCATTCGGACTCTTCGAATTCAACGTAATGACCTTCGGACTTAGAAATGCTGCCCAAACGTTTCAACGTCTAATAGATACCGCTTTAAGAGGTCTAGATTTTTGTTACCCATATATAGACGACATTTTAATCGCTTGATCTAGTCACGAAGAACACACCAAGCACCTACGTATAGTCTTCGACCGATTACGCAAATATGGCCTTTCAATTAATTACTATAAATGCGTCCTTGGCGTTGAACAAATAAACTTCTTAGGATATCACATCAGCGAGTTTGGTACTCAACCTCTCAAAGACCGTGTCACTGCCATTCAAAACTACCCGAGGCCTAAAAATTTGCAAGATCTTTGTAAGTCTGTCGGAATAATCAATTTCTACCGTAGATTTATTAAAAACGCAGCTCACGTTCAAGCTCCTTTTCATGCAATCCTCGCTGGCACCAAGGAAAAAGATAAAACGAAAATCAATTGCACAAAGGAACTAGAAGACGCATTTGAGAAAACCAAGCAGCAGCTTGTCAATACTTCCCTTTTAGCTCACCCGAGATCCAACACCGTTCTAGTCCTATCCACAGACGCTTCAGACTTTGCAATGGGCGCTACTCTCGAACAGTTTATCAATAACTTGGCAACCACTAGGATTCTACTCCAAAAAGCTTACTTCGTCACAACGCAAATACAGCACATACGATCGAGAACTTCTCGCAATATATAGCGCATTAAAATTTTTCAGACACCTACTCGAAGGACAAGAATTGCTCATTAAAACGGATCACAAACCTCTCATTCACGCTTTTCAACAGAAATCCGAAAAAGCGACTTCTAGACAATCACGTCATCTCAATTTCATTGCACAATTTACCACTCGAATAATTCACATCGCCGGAAAAGAAAATCTTGTACCTGACTCACTTTCGCGCATTCAAATCATTGACATGCTCGTGATAGTTACCACTGAAGAACTCAGTCAAGCTCAACTAGATGACGATGAGCTCAAGGAACTTCTACGTTCCAACTCTTCATCCCTAGATCTTCGGAAGTTACACTTCAGCGACTGCAACGTAACATTATACTGTGATATTTCGGATAAAGACGTCAGACCATACATTCCTCAGCAATTAAGACGTCAAATCTTTAACACCGTCCACAATCTTGCTCACCCCAGTGGAAAGACAACTCGCAAGTTAATCGCACAACGATTCGTATGGCCGTCAATGCGTAAAGACATCACCGAATGGGCACGCACATGCCTCACTTGTCAGCGAAACAAGATCCATAGACACACCATCAACACTCCAGAAAAAATATCCGTTCCAGATGAACGCTTCAAACATGTACATATCGACATAGTCGGATCATTACCTCCTTCCAAAAACTTCAAATACTGCCTCACAATAATTGATCGCTATACCGCTGGCCTGAAGCCATTCCAATTCCAGATGTACTAGCAGACACCGTGGCACAGGTTTTCCTCTCTGCATGGATAGCCAGATTCGGCACGCCCGCTACAATAATCACAGACCGAGGCACACAGTTCGAATCACAGCTCTTCTCAGCTCTCGCGAAGTTGATCGGAGCAAAGAAAATTCACACCACAGCCTACCACCCTGCATCTAATGGCATAATCGAACGCTGGCATCGTACACTCAAGACAACAATAAGATGTCAAACCACACAACATTAGGTAGACGTTATACCTCTAATCTTTCTGGGCCTGCGGATGAGCTTTAAAGAAGACATTCACGCCTCCGCAGCAGAACTCGTTTACGGGATTCCACTCTCCTTGCCTGGTGAGTTTTTCACAGATATTAAGTCTAATGAACCTCATTTGTTCTTATAAAATCTCCGTCAGACTATGCGACAGCTCAGATTCACGCCTACAAGTCATCACGACAGAACCAAGTCTTTCGTACACAAATCTCTTCCTACGTGTTCTCACGTGTTCGTAAGGGTGGACTCACTTCGCAAACCCTTGGAACCGTCTTACGAAGGACCCTTCGAAGTAATCGAGAGGCCCACTGATGAAGTATTTTTGGTAAACATCAACGGAAGACCAACGACAGTTAGCACAGAGCGTCTCCGTCCAGCCTTTTTCGAGAAACCACCTCCAGACAACGCTTACGAGACAGCAGACCAGAATCGTCTAGCTCCAGTAACCTCTACGCAACAGTCTTCTGTTAGCAAACATATTCATTTCGCAGTTTAACCCATTAACCGCTGAATGTACTGGAATTTTACCTCGAGTTCAGCGTTTATTTCTCGTATGATGTTTCATATAAGGAAAAAAATCGAGAATACATAAATTTTATAGTTTCAAGGTCGCTCTTTCGAATGGCGATGAGAAAAATTTCAAAAAATTGCAATTTCCAATATTTTTTTGCAAAATATGTAAAAAATCATAATTTTCAGAATCATTTTTTTTCGTTTCTCATAAAATTTTTTGTCAAAACGCATTCGTATCGACTTAAAATAAGTCATAAACGTGCACCCGATGTGTCCACTAAAGGAATCCATCATACTTGATTTTTTTTTTTTTATTGTCTTATTAACAGAATGGCGGTCGATACGACGACATATTTGTGCGTTTTTCAAAATTGCCCATCATCTAACATGAAAGTAATTCTATTTGAACAAAACTCATTACTCAGGGGTTTTTGGGGTCGCTGATTACGAATTAGTTTTGTTAAATTCAAAATGGCGGATCCAATATGGCGGACCCAAAGTATTAAATATTCATCGATTTTTGTGGTTTTCAGTATCTTTATGGTTTTTCAGTCGCTGATTCCGAATTCATGATCAGATTTTCGAAATTCAAGATGGCGGACCCAATATGGCGGGCGAAAAATATTAAATATTCATATATTTTTGTGATTTTCAATATCCGCATGTTTTTTGGGTCGCTGATAACGAATTTGTGGTCAGATATTCAAAATTCAAAATGGCGGATCCAATATGGCGGACCCAAAATATTAAATATTCATATATTTTTGTGATTTTCAATATCCGCATGTTTTTTGGGTCGCTGATAACGAATTTGTGGTCAGATATTCAAAATTCAAAATGGCGTCTTCAAAATAGCGGGCACCATCTCTAAAATTTCAAATTACGCAAATGAAAAAAATTTTCTTCGTATTGTATGCAAAATTGTCAAGAAAAAGTGTCTCTTGTGATTTTTATTTAAATCACACTGTTTCCGAGAAAAAAATTTACATTTTCATAATGCAATGATAAGACTCAAATCATAGATAAAGATTTAGTGACTACGCATCGGTGACATTAAATTTCGTAATATAAATAATAAGTTATTAATTTAGTAATAAAAAAATTTATCCATTCAAGCATAACAAATATTTGAAGTCATTTTCCAGAACCAGTACTCAAAGAGCGAGTGCTGTTGGTAGACCGTTTGCTCAACCCTTATATTATTACTAGATAACTACGTTACTACTACGTTACTACTAGACAATAGTCTAGCATCCAATTTTATGTGCAATGATTTTTATGGCGAAATTCACCGAGCTGGTCCATCCTCATAATGATTGCGGATAAGATTAGTCATACTTACTGCCACTAGGCGGCGATGCTATCCGCGGGAGAATTCGTGCAGCGTTTAGTGTCGAACCAATAGGTGATTTTTTAATTTGATGTATTTGTTTGTATAATTTATTTATAACTTTGTAACGTACTTTCCTTTCTAAATAAAGAATAACATTCATAAAAAAATGGTGTTTATTTTTTTATAATAAGGGACCATATAGCATATTTTCATATTACAAGAATTTATAACAATTAATAATTGCAACCCCGTGTTTTTATAATTATATAATATATAAAATAAGCGAATAAAAAACAAAGGAACCAAATAAAGAAAAATGTGCAGAAGTGTCCTTGATTTGAGTTTTATCATTGCATTATAGAAATGTAATTTTTTTTCTTGGAAACAGTGTGATTTAGATAAAAATCACAAGAGACACTTTTTCTTGACAATTTTGCATACAATACGAAGAAATTTTTTTCATTTGCGTAATTTGAAATTTTAGAGATGGTGCCCGCTATTTTGAAGACGTCATTTTGAATTTTGAATATCTGACCACAAATTCGTTATCAGCGACCCAAAAAACATGCGGATATTGAAAATCACAAAAATCTATGAATATTTAATATTTTTCGCCCGCCATATTGGGTCCGCCATCTTGAATTTCGAAAATCTGATCATGAATTCGGAATCAGCGACTGAAAAACCATAAAGATACTGAAAACCACAAAAATCGATGAATATTTAATATTTTGGGTCCGCCATATTGGATCCGCCATTTTGAATTTAACAAAACTAATTCGTAATCAGCGACCCCAAAAACCCCTGAGTAATGAGTTTTGTTCAAATAGAATTACTTTCATGTTAGATGATGGGCAATTTTGAAAAACGCACAAATATGTCGTCGTATCGACCGCCATTCTGTTAATAAGACAATAAAAAAAAAATCAAGTATGATGGATTCCTTTAGTGGACACATCGGGTGCACGTTTATGACTTATTTTAAGTCGATACGAATGCGTTTTGACAAAAAATTTTATGAGAAACGAAAAAAAATGAGTCTGAAAATCATGATTTTTTACAAATTTTTGCAAAAAAATATTGGAAATTGCAATTTTTGAAAATTTTCTCATCGCCATTCGAAAGAGCGACCTTGAAACTATAAAATTCATGTATTCTCGATTTTTTTCCTTATATGTTTCATACGAAAAATAAACGCTGAACTCGAGGTAAAATTCCATTCAGCGGTTAATGGGTTAATTCAAACTACTAGGAGGGGAGTACTGTGGCGTCTCCCTAGTTACTTTTTAGTTTCAGTTCCTGCCACCGCGGCATGCTCAGCGCAGTACAGCCTTTCTTTACTTAGCGTGTAGAAACTCTATATACTTACCTTTCCTTATGTACTAATATACTATTCGTTCTCGTTATCTCGTGGAAATTATTATTAAAGATTATATATACAGAACGCAAAGTTTTGTTCTATCCGCCTAATCGCTTTTCCATCATAGAATATCCTCTGCAATCGAGTGAGATCAATTTTTCCAACGACGTAGCAAAGTACGCCACACATGCTATCAAGGAGCAGCGCTGGGCTGTTAAAAAGATGGATGGACTTCTTGGAGGCTGCGCTTATCAACAGCTCCTGGCCTGAGAAATACTCTGCTCAGGATAACGAGATCCCGATGGACGTACACGAGAGGGCTGCTGAATTACAAAGGAGAATGGTCGAAGCCTGCGACACGGCCATGCCGAGAAGTAGGTTCAAGCGCAAACGGGCTATGCATTAGTGGAGTCAGAGAATCGCGGAACTGCAAAGTGAGGCGATGAAGGCTCGTCGATGTATTAAGAAAGCGAAGCGCAAAAATGCGATCCAGGAAGAGATGGAGCAGAAAATCTCCGCATACAGAATGGCCAAGAGGGAATTGCGATCAGAGATTCATAAAGAGAAGGAGAAGTCTTGGAAAGACCTCCTCTTATCGCTTAACGCAGACCCGTGGGGAACAGCCTGCCGTTTGGTTCTTAACAAACTAAGATACTGGACGGTTCCCTACACAGAGTCCTTAGACCCACACTTTTTGAATGAGGTGATAAGGGTCTTATTTCCTCTCCCGACGGAAGAGGAGACTAGATGGATAGAATCCGAGGAGTTACCTGCATCGGGCCCTGGACAGTGGACTCCGGACTTGGAAGTGACAACCGACGAAATTAAAGTTGCCGTTAGAAGAATGAGGCAGAAAAATGCGGCCCCTGGTCCGTCGGGTGTGGCCTAATCAGGCGTGGTTCCGCGCGATGGTTCCGATTCACGCTCATTTATGTGAGCTATTCACACGATGCCTTAAGACTGGTGTATTTCCAAAAATCTGGAAGAAATCCAAGCTGGTCCTACTTCGTAAGGAGAGTAAGCCAGCGAATCATCTCGCTGACTACAGGCCAATCTGCCTGTTGGACGAGGAAGCCAAAATATTTGAGAGAATTATTGTGGCTAGACTGAACAACTTCCTGGACCTCCCCTTTGGAGGTTCGAGGTTGAATACGGCACAGTATGGTTTCAGAAAGGGGCGAAGCACCACTGATACAATCCTCAATGTAAGAGGCTTTGTCGAAGAACTTATAGAATCCACGGGAGGAGTAGTTATAGGCGTTTCGATTAATATATCGAACGCCTTTAACTCCCTCCCGTGGGAAGAAATCGGTCAAGCGTTAAGTAACATCAAGATCCCGCTGTACTTGCGCAGAATTTTAAGATCCTATCTGTCAGACAGGCTACTTTCATATACGGACGGAGAGGGTGTCATCCGCACACGTGAAATCGAAAGAGGAGTACCCCAGGGCTCGGTTCTCGTACTTTACCTGTAGATCCTGGGGTACAACGAAGTGCTTCGAAACGCGGATTTGCCGGCAGACTGCAAGATGGTATCATACACTGACGACACTTTTGTCTTGGCTGGTGGCCAGTCCTGGAGTGAAGCTATACTCAGTGCCAACGAAGCGGTGGCGGACGTGTCGCAACGTCATGAGACTCTCGATCTCGCCCTCTAAATTGGAAGCGGTTTATTTTAGAGGTGACAGAGCTCGTAGGCCGCCTGCAAACACGACAATCATGGTGGAAAACGCTGAAGTTCCGGTCAAGGAGAGTTTGAAATACCTCGGCGTCACAGTGGATAGTCGATGGACGTTCAGACAGCACTTTTTAGCAACAGGCGAGAAACTTAAGAAGACGGTGGCTAAACTCTCAAAGATTCTACCCAACTTAGGAGGCCCCAGTAGCAGGGTACGGCGCTTACATGCCACAGTAGTGGATTCCATAGCTCTCTACGCGGCCCCCGTGTGGACCGACAAGGTAATGAAAGACAAAAGGATCCAGAATGACCTGAATCAAATACAAAGGAAAATAGCGTGCAGAACGATCAAAGGCTATCGAACTATTAGCCACACGGCCACGACCATCCTTGCTGGTATTCCCCCTCTCTTTCTCAAAGGTGATATGTACACTGAGATTTATGAAGAAGTTAAGGAGTACAAAGCAGGCGGACGTAGAGAAGTTCCTACACGTGCCATGACTTACACGTCATTCGAAGGCACGCAAAGGAAGGATTGTTCAGGAAATGGGAGGAGTGGATGAGAAGACCAGGCCGATCAGGCGGCGAGATAGGGATAGCGATTCGTTCCCACTTGAAGGAATTGACAACGGCGAAGGTGGGTCTCTCCTACCGCCTGACACAAATGTTATCGGGCCATGGCTGCTTCGGCCAGTTTCTGTGCCGGATAGAGAAAATCTTCTTTCTGGACAACGCAATGCACACTATTGCGGAATGTCCCGCTTGGGAAAGAGAGAGGGCGGAACTAAAAGACAGGGTAGGGAACGATATCTCGTACCCTGGTCTAATTCTGGCCCTCTTACATTCGAAAGAAAGAAGAGAAGCAATCCTTTCCTTTGTTGAAAGGGTCATGAGCGCCAAGGAGGCTGCAGGAAGAGAACGGGAGCGAGAAAGAACGCAACAACAACACGCTCAACTCTTCGACAATTTAAAGGACGAACAATCCGGAAGAACCGTCAGAAAGAAGAAGAGAAGAAGAAAGGAACCGGACGATGATCCCGGAGGAAGAAGGAAGCGGCCCCACCTCTCTAGGCACAGGAACACTAGCGACTAGATAGGACGATAGCGACTAGAAGACTAGTGACATGATTTCTCCCACGAGAAATCGACGGTAGTTAAGCGGGGGGCGGGGGCTCGGTATGGGTGTCCGGTTTATCCGGTCCCCCTGCCCGTCCCCCATCCCTCTGCCCGGAACCCTCCGGGGGCGAGGAGCGGGAGACTTTTCGTCCCCTTGCAGAGGGCGAAGGGCGGGTGACAGAGGAAACTGATGTCCTCCTCTGTCACAAAGTTAGGTAGACAGCGCTCCGCGTTTTCGGGCTGGGGATGGGAGGAGAGTACCGATGGCAAGATCCCTCCCATCCCCTCCTTGTTGCGCCCCAGGTAGGACACTCGTGAGGTTTTAGCGGGTAGGCCCCGGCCGATTAGGTCGGGGAGAGTCCCGCATAACCCCGTCCCCTTCCCCGAGGGGCGGGGTATGTGTAATGCATTTCCTCACGTTAAAAAAAAGCTCAAACTTTAAAAATCTCAATATCAACATTCCTTTCACCATAAACATTAATTTCTTTTACTAACCTGAGGTACGTCGATTTCCTCAAAGTTTTCCATTAAAAAGCAATAATTCACTTCTTAGCACTCTATGATTTTTCAAAAGATGCAGCAAAACACAAAACGCTTTTGCAGTTGGATAAATTCAACTGTAAACGCGTCAAACGCGACAGTGCTAGAAGTCACTATAATCTAGTTATTTCCCCAATGACGCGCGCATTAAATGACGGGACCATGAGATTGAACCTATGTCGCTGCAACGTGAATCTAGGGACTTATAGTGAACAAAGCGCGTGAACAAGTTAAATGATATCTAACAGTTGCCAACTTGATAGAACAATTGTCCGTGTGCGTAAATACCATATATGTAATACTCCTATATTGCTAGTGCCCTATCTTGACAATGAGTTGGAGCGATGCCAATATCACGGTGCCGACATAATATTCACGTCTCCTTCTTTTGGTGTGCTGCAGTGTTCTGTGCATGCGGTAACGAGTAACGTATGCGCGCAAGGCTGTCGCACACCAGTAGAAAGAGAAGGTATTATTTTATCTGCACCGTGATGATGGCACCGCCGTCGGACCTCTACTAGCAATATAGGAGCATGGTGGAAAGAATATAAGGTGAGATATTGCGCATGATGGCGACATGGAGGGGTTGTTTAAAACCAATTCAACCAATCAGTTCTGGCCCATTCAGAGAGGCGCGTATTACACTATTGTAGGCCATATTGAATTTTGCACTTTGGCCAGATCTGATTGGCTTACTGCTCCCTACTACTTTTAGACGATTGCACATCCACCGGAATAGCTCACCTTATATTCTTTCCACCATGTATAGGAGTATTATATATATGGTAAGTACCCTCCCCCGACTCAGGACGCCTGCTGCCACCCAGCGGTGAGCCACGCGCCAAAGGAGAGAAAGGAGAGACAAGAAGAGTTTTATTTAGAAAAATAGCTCGTTGGCTTTCATGAAAGCCAAGAGCAGACGATAAAATTTGGGGGAGGGGGAACGTAGGGCAGGGAGAAGGGGGGAATTAGGAAATCTCCGTACAATATAGTTCCGTATAGGAGCTGAATTTAAGTTGAATTTCTCACAATGGAATAAAAGATGATGAATTGATTGGCAAGGATCGCCACAGGGGCAAGCCGGAGAATTCACCATATTCACTCTGTATAAGCTCTCATTGACATTTATGTGGTTCGATCTTAGACGATTAGTAATAACAATTTCTTCTCTTGAAAGATTGATTCTGTGAAACCATGTTTTATTTGAAGAAGCATTATAGAAATTATCATAATATAGGGTACCCTTGGAACTTGAAGTTAATTTCATATTTTCTCTGAATTGATTGTTCGCAAGCGTAGTAGATTTCACAAGTAGATCCTCGTAGGGTACCTACAAAGGGGGGCCTAAATCCCTCAGAAACAGCTAACTTAGCCGCTTGATCAGCAGATTCGTTGCCTGGTATCCCCGCGTGAGCCGGCACCCAGAATAGCAGTAAGAAATTTGCTAGCAATTTGGCACCAATTTGGCATCAAACTCGTTCAAAGTTTGGTAGCAAATCCGGTGCCATCTGTGTCAGCAATAAGCTTGTGTTTTGCAGGCAAAGCTTGCGTTACAAAACTAGACAGCAAATTGGCACCAAATTGATAGCAAGCTTTGCGTAGCGCTGTTTGGCGATAAATTGGCACCAAATTGATAGCAAGTTTTGAGTAGCGCTGTTTGACGACAAATTGGCAGCAAATTGGCAACAAATTTTGCGTAGCGTCAAATTCACAGCAAAAATCAAGCAAAATGTGATATTTTGCAATCATTTAAATGGTTTTTGATCTACACCTTAAGAGATAATTAGTTATAATACATAATTGTGTGTATATATATTGGTGTAAAAACTAATCAATACAGTTTTATCTTTGTTGCTAAAATATTATTGATTTGATTAGCTTCACATTTCTAAATGCACATGAGAAAGTTATAAAATAGTCAAAAATTTTCAGAGATTTAGAAAGCACAAGAGCTTTCCCAAAAGAGCTTGGAAATCTCCAGATTTGCTTATTCGATTCCCAGCAAACACAAATACATTAATATAACATTGCCGTAATGAAACGGAAAGTAACAAGTAATAATATCGTGTTCGTTACATGCAATATTCACGTTAGTTGTAATTTCCCACTCATACGAAATTGCAGCTATATAACATGAATATGATGTATTATTGAAATGTTATACATATAACTGAAATATGAAGTATGTCACTGTTATGTAACTATTATTTTATTTGTTATAAAATAGTAATGTAACTACCTGATTTTTATACTCGGACTAGCTCGTCGGAAAAATGCGTGTCGTATAAAAAAGGTTCGGCGGAAGGAGTATTCGCGTCGGAACGGTGCGGCGGAAAATTATGTGAAACGTCGGAAATCGGAAAAGCAAAATACTAATGCGAAAGTAATAATTAGACAAGAAACATGGTTTATTAAGACAACTAGATAATAAAGAAATTATAATAATAGAAGAGAAGATAACATTGGAATATATAATTAACGGACGCGACTTACAATAATACAGCGAAGAAAATAAACGAGCGCGGGTAACAGAAAATATATATATACAAGCGAGCGCGGACAACAGAAAAATGTACGTATATATTATCGCAGAAAACGGACGCGGACACGGCAACGAAAACTAAATCTAAACGGCGCGAGATATATACAGGCGGTCGCGGGTTTCTCGACGGCGATTTGCAACGCGGCGGAACGCGGGTATACGCCAGCAAGCGTCGTTTCGCGGCGCGCTACGTAATTTTGGCAATGCTAGGAAAAGGAAACGGAGTTGGTACTTGACGGCCGGGAACGCCCGACAGAGGCAGGGAGCGCCCTACCCATTTTCGAATGTCAAGTACCAAGACGGGATTTTCGGGATGCGGAAAAGAAGGTAAGGAAGGTAGGAGTATTAACTAATTACGGCTGTCCGGCGGCCGGGAGCGCCCGGCAGAGGCAGGGTACACCCTACCCCTCAGGTTCGTCGGACGAACGAGTCGATGGATCGGTATCGTGAGCTAAGGAACTGGTGATCGGATCGGATGTGTCAGGAAAGCGGTGAAGACAAAAATGCCTCGCGCGGCTTGATATCGCGGTATCTTATACTCGACCGCCAGTCTCGCTCGCAATACTTCGGCCGGTCGCGGTATTTTCCGCCGATCGGCTTCTCGTGGAAGATTTCCGATCGGCGGTCCCCGACGACGGTCGGTACCTTTCGGCGAGACTGGCGGTTCTAACGGGAGCTCCCGTTGGCACCACGCGGGAACGATGCATTTTAGGGGGGCATCGTTACAGTAATATCATATCGTTACGTTTTTTTAGTAAGCTTAAATTACAAAAACAGATTCCTGAATTAATTCTAAATAAATCTATTTATAATTTTATAGTACACGATAAATACAAAAATGTTAATTATTTTATTTCCTGAATAGTGCATCAGAACATAAGTAAAACACGCTACGAAATAGCTGTTTTTTTTTACCATCAGTTGTTCCAAAGTACTATTGAAGAAAATGCCTATAATAAACATTTTGTTATATATCATTCGTACTATAAAATTCTAAATAGCTTTATTTAGAATTAATTCAGGAATCTATTTTTTTACATTTGCAATTATTGTATCTAGGAATAAAAAAATACTTTAAATATTTCATTATTATTATAAAAGGCTATAGCAGAATAAGAATGGTAAAAGTGCCCTCTCCTAAAAAGTCGAGTTGACATAGACCATTCGAAAGGTAATCAAAAAATATATCGATAGCTAAAATTTCAAGTCCCTAGACCCTTCTATAACGGTAGGAGACCTAAAAACGTGTTTTTCTAATATTATTTTCTTCTGACGAGTCTTTACATCAGAGAGTCTTGTAAAAAATCATAGAGGTGTGGTTTTTACCTACAAATAACAACAATTTTTTGCAAGACATATAACCTCAAAATTGGGTCCGAAAAAAATTATTGAACTTTTCAATCAGTGTTTTTATATCCTGTTTTCGAAGATACTAGATTTGAAATATGTTTTTTTTACATATTTTTTTCCGGTCTTCACGATGCCACTACTTATTTTCAAAAAAAAAATGGTGGCTGTTACGTCCGGGTTTTCGTGAGTTTGTTATTCGCGAAGTTCCGAACGCGGCGTGTGGGATCGTAGTGTGCATTGTGAGCACGGATGGTCTCGAGATTTGAGATCGGGCTCGAGCTTTTCCCGGGATTCGAAATATAGCCTATAAGTATAGAGTAATGAATTCAGCGACGGAGTCGATCGGGAGATGAAGAGCGACCGTGGGCCGAGCGGAAACGCACGTCGTCTCTCATTCCGATGATAAGAGAAATTCGTAACGCGTATGTTTTAATCATAGCGCGAGAACTAAAGTAAGAATACGCGACTTCTAATCGCGGC
>NW_017278987.1:0-4899 GCF_001594065.2 Cyphomyrmex costatus | reverse complement strand
TGACTAGTCAAAAGTTTATGACATTATTTTTATACCTTTTTATATTTTATTATCTTGTACAATTTGCAATTCGTTAACTACATAAATAAAAAACAATTCTTATTAATTCTCGCATGATGTTTATTAAGTTAAAACTTGCGCCCATGGAAAAATCGCAATTTGTGCAATATTTATAAAATAAATATGTGAAAGTAAATGTCTTGAACTTGTTAAGAGAAATACAATTAAATATAATTAATTATATTTATAAAGAACTTTATTACCTTCAAGCATACAAAGTCTAAGAAGGGGGCTTGGTTTACAGTTTATCTATCTATCCTCACATATCCATCCATACTCTGCTCTCGTGCATATTTCCTCTTTATCCTAGTTTACTCAACTAGCCTTCATTCATCTATTAGAATAATACGTTACAACCTTTCCTTTCTTACCTATTATCTATTTAATTTATCAATTCCTCCTTGCAAATTGTAAAAAAAAGAAAATTACCTCTCTAGTCATTCTTGTATTCCTAACTCGTTTCCTTGCTTCACAATTCTATCCTTTTCTATTCCTTATACTATTTTATTCTATTTCTCGTAGCTACTCTTTCGCTTTTAAATCCGTACATGAAGTCTATATTCATACCTATTCATAATCCTATTTATTCCTATTCATAATCCTACGCCTCACTCTATCAATCAACTTATCTATGTATACCTTTTACTCACGCTTTCTTTATAAATTTACTTCGCCTAACTATTTGCACAGAATTTCCTTTCTAGCCATTCCTGTATATTCCTGGCTCGTTACTTTGCCTCACATTTCTATCCTTTTCAATTCTTGTTCCATTCCTCGCCGCATTTCTTCCTCTTTTAAATCTGTAACTTTTACTCACGCTTTCTTTATAAATTTACTTCGCCTAACTACTTGCACAAAATTTCCTTTCTAGTCATTCCTGTATATTCCTGGCTCGTTACCTTGCCTCACATTTCTATCCTTTTCAATTCTTGTACCATTCCTCGCAGCTTATCTTCCTCTTTTAATTCTGTAACTAAAATCTATATTCATATCTATATCTAAAAACTAAATCTATCTTTTATTCTAATTTACTCGACTAACCTCCATTCATCTATTTGCGTTATACATAAAACCTTTTCTCTCTTACCTATTATCTTCTTAATTTATCATTTCAAACAATCAACTCACTCATAATCCTACACCTCGCTCGATCAATCGACTTATCTAAACATACCTTTTACTCATTCTATTCCTCGCAACTTTTCTATTCTCTTTTAAATCCGTAACAAAAATCTATATTCATACCTATATCTAAAACTAAATCTATATTTCATGTTATTCTGCCTTAAGCATTTTCTTATCCAGAAATTCTTCGTGTATCCTTGTCCCCATCACGTCTTCATCTCCATTCCTTGTTCTTTGTCCTCTTTATTCGAACCTTTTTAAAATGTCCCATAACTTGCCTCTTATTTACTTGTACCTCTCCATCGCCTTATGTTTTCCTGCCTCATGCATTTTCTTCTCCAGAAATTCTTCATGTGTCCTTACCTCCGTCTCGTCTTCCTCGCCATTTCTTGTTCTTTGTCCTCATTATTCGAACCTTTTTTAGAATGTCCCATAACTTGCCTCTTATTACTTGTACCTCTCCACCGCCTTACATCACGAAACGGCCTGTGAACTTTCGTAACTCCTATTACCGTTTTCCTTTTTTCTTTATGTCGAAAACCTTATTACAACGTTATTTTCTTGCGTTGCCGCCTCCTTATCTGAACCTCGTTTTCTGGTCCAATCCTTATGAATACATCCTCCTTTTCCTCTAACTATTTCTCTTCTTACCTCTGCCTTATACATTATATCGAACACAGGAGATATTATACTTTTTGCGATATAATCGTGATACTCTTATGCAATTCTTTCCATATTCCGAAGATCATGTTTTCTTCATCCTTTATAATCACATTACTATTCCATTCTTGATCCTTCCCTGTACATTCTTGCCTTAAATTTTGATATTGCCCGTACATTTCCTTTTCCTCTTCTCCTGGCTCATCCTCTTCACCTTTTTCGTTCCTATCTGAAGTGATATCCGCATCCTTGACCTCTGCAACCAGTTACTTTTGCCTAGGGTCTGTCCTTCCTTTTCCCGCTTTTTCCGCCGTACCAGTCGCGTCCCTCGGCAACATAACCTCCTTATACTATTTACCTCTTACATTCCTAATTCCTAATCCTACACTTTACAAAACTCCTTTCCTACACATACCCTATACAATCTCATTTAAACCTTCACGTACACACCTTCTCTTTTACCTAAAACTAACCTATTTAATTATTATCATACAAAACATCGCAGTCCATCGCAACACACATACGCTCACATGCACGCCACCTAACCAGTCCAATTAATTATATATATGTATAAATAGCAAAAAAAATTGTTTTAGGCTTTGCAAATGCAACATAACCCAATAAAATCGTTACATAAGACCGAAAAGACCAGTTCTTGGCATATGCTGAGGTGTACAGCAAAAATGTCACATATCTGACTTCAGCATTATATGGGGCGTAAAAAATACAAAAAAAAATGTTATTTTGAGTCATCCACATGTAATATAATCCAATAAAAAACACAAAAAACGCAAAAATAAACAGTTTCTAGCTAAAATTCGGGTGTGCCACCATTTTTTTTTTTAAATAAGTAGTGGCATCGTGAAGACCGGAAAAAAATATGTAAAAAAAAACATATTTCAAATCTAGTACCTTCCAAAACAGGATATAAAAACACTGATTGAAAAGTTCAATAATTTTTTTCGGATCTAATTTTGAGGTTATATATCTTGCAAAAAATTGTTGTTATTTGTAGGTAAAAACCCCACCTCTATGATTTTTTACAAGACTCTCTGATGTAAAGACTCGTCAGAAGAAAATAATATCAGAAAAACACGTTTTTAAGCCTCCTACCGTTATAGAAGGACCGTTCTAGGGACTTGAAATTTTAGCTATCGACATATTTTTTGATTACCTTTCGAATGGTCTATGTCAACTCGACTTTTTAGGAGAGGGCACTTTTACCATTCTTATTCTGCTATAGCCTTTGTATTTGTATACTTTATTTTAATATTTTGTTATATATATCTATACATATTGGATACATATAAACATATACAGGGTGTCCAGTAAAGAGACGATTTCCTTTTAAGGGGAGATTCTTGAGATAATTTTAAGACGAAAATTCTAATACCATAATGTTGAGGCTATAATAACTTTTGAATTATAAGCGTTTAAAATTAACGAATCATATCGTCTAAAGTTGGCGCGCTCAGGAACGGCATAACGCAAAGTACTAAACGCGAAAACTTATCACTTTTTTTGTCAATATTGTAGATTACATATATGAATATAAGATTTTATTCTATTGATATTTCTTAATATAAATGCATTATTCAAATACACTTTAAATATTTTATTAAAATAATCTTTATTAAAATAATAAAGAAGGAACAAGGAACTTGTATGAATATTATAAAATTATTAATAATAAACAATTATAATTATTTGTACATCTTTCACACGTAAAGAAAGTTGTGAAGTTATGAGCAGATATGCAAAATAATTTCCAATAAGAGTCAGCTTTCACGTTTAGTACTTTGCGTTGTGCCGCTCCTGAGCGCGCCAACTTTAGACGATATGATTCGTTAATTTTAAACGCTTATAATTCAAAAGTTATTATAGTCTCAACATTTTGGTATTAGAATTTTCGTCTTAAAATTATCTCAAGAATCTCCCCTTAAAAGGAAATCGTCTCTTTACTGGACACCCTGTATATTATATATTATATATTAGAAAAATACATATGATGAAAGATATTAACTAATATAGTCTTCCGTCCGTGATTTGCTGCAACATAATATAAATACAATAATTATATTTGTTATCTTTTGTGTGCTTATAAATATCAATTTAAATTAATTTTAAGATTAACTATGCAAACAAGTTATTTAGTCAAAGAATTTGAGGTTATACACGTATATGTCCACTTGCACCAGAGAGAACTGCTTGCACTAATCATCACATTTTTATTTCCACCAATAATATATTTTATGTCATAATTCAATTATAATTTAAATATATAAACAATCACACGTGTGTCTCGCATTGTCGTGCTCGACAACTTAAGGACGTTCACCGGCTACAATCGTAGCCAAAAGTTTACTACTCGCTTGCTTCTCGGTGCATAGCGCATTTCTCTCCCCACTCCGCTTCCCATGCCAATACTTTTTCTGCTGAGTGTACTCACGTACAAGCAAACGGGGTTCGATGTCTTGCATGTATACACGCACACTAGCCTGTTGAGAAAAGCGGAGACCCGTCTCATAGCAACGGCACAGTATAACCAGTAACGACAGTAGTTAAAATTCCAGGGTATAAAATTTCAATGCGCATGTGCAAGAAATCCAACTGACGATATGGCGGCTTGGCGGCTTGTTCGCCAATTACGAATCATAACGTTCAATAATATCAAAGTAACCTACAATATTATTGTATAATAAAAAAGTAGAAAAGGAATATAAAGGTATCCTCTATATCACCGTTTTTGTTTTATAATTGGGAAGGGCGCAAAGAGCCAGTTCTGCGTAGGCATTATAAAACGCAAAAATAATAAAAGAGAAATATTAAAATGGGTGGATATATGGTAGTTGCGCTGTAAATGATTGTAAAAATGTGATAAGGGAATTAGTTTTTTTAGATTTCCAAAAGATCTCGAAAGATAAAATTTACTAATCACACACACACACACACGCACGCACGCACGCACGCACGCACGTACGCACGCACTCGCACTCGCACATATGTTAAAAAAAATAGTAATTTGGATACGTTTTCCCTTTAGAGCTAAATTAT
>NW_017278986.1:0-493 GCF_001594065.2 Cyphomyrmex costatus | reverse complement strand
GGTCAGTTCGTAAAATAAACGATTTTATCTAATATTACACAATTATTTCCTGTAATTGTCGGAGTATATATCGAAATTTTATATATATTTTATAATGATTTCAGGGACTCCGTCCCACGATTACATTAAGTGATTACCCCCTCGTTTTCGACCGCTTATATCTCGAGAACGGCTTGACCAATTTAAAAATTCCTTGGCTCAAATTACTCGTGGTGATGCCGCCTTTCAGGACATATGACGTTCGATTCAAAATTTTTTATATTTTAATAGTTATGCACCTCCCAATAATGGACTTTGATGGCTCGGGATAAGAGACTTGTAGCGTCTCAGAGTTTTTTTGAACATGGCCGGAGACGCTACCGCGTCTCCTGATATAAATATACATAACATGTATATTTACATACATTCGTGCCTGAAAATTTTTTTAGCGAGAATTATCATTTATGTCCAATAATGTTAAAATTATATTTGTTAAAATTATTGTAAGCGCTGT
>NW_017278985.1:0-569 GCF_001594065.2 Cyphomyrmex costatus | reverse complement strand
TAGCTTAATTATAAGTTAGAATCCTTTATTCAATCATAAACAAAATCATAAAATTAGTTTAGTGAAATGATGTGGTTTTAAAGTGCTTTCAATATCATACATTAAAATTATTGTTTCGATACATATTATACGAACAGTGCAAGAGTAAAAAGTGCCAATTAAACAGCAGATAGCGAATTGACTTTTGGCTCCAAAAGTTTTTTTTTATTTATGTGATTTCAAAATATGTACAACGAAATCTCAGTGCTCACCCACTTGGACCGGAAAATCCCCCCCGAAATGAGTACTAACCGTCTTGTTACAAGGGTGAAGTGCCAGTTAAAAAAAATGTTTGATATAAGTATGTCTAACTTTACTTTGCATACTCTTTTCCCTTGACAGATTTTTCGTACTCTGGTCAGTAAGTGCTGAATTGCGAGCGTAAAACCAAAAACTCGTACATATTTTTAAAGCATATAGGGAAGAGTTGAGGAATGCGAACTGGTCGCTTAAATTGTATCTCGTCAATATACTATTACTTAATATAGGCGACATTAATTAAAAATATAAACTACATAAGGAATGCGTAA
>NW_017278984.1:0-1399 GCF_001594065.2 Cyphomyrmex costatus | reverse complement strand
CAACGGCACGGAATACTGCAACGAGCACATGAAGAACTTCTTAAAGAAGAAAGGAATAAAGCATGAGACGACAGCCCCCTATACGCCTGAGCAAAATGGACGAGCTGAGAGAGACATGCGGACAATAATAGAGAGTGCCCGTACGATGATACTTGCCAAGGACATGCCGAAATATCTTTGGGCCGAAGCTGTCAACACGGCTGTTTATATATTGAACAGGACAGCGACGACGCAGACGCCAAATACCACTCCGTTTGAGTTATGGACCGGTAACAAACCATCCTTATCACACTTGAGAGTTTTTGGGAGTGTGGCATATATGCATGTACCTAAGCAATTCAGGGAAAAACTGTCATCGAAATCTAAACAAATGCTTTTAGTCGGATACAACAATGAATCCTCGAATTATCGTCTCTTTGATCCAGTCACTAAGAAAATCAAAGTATCTAGAGATGTACTGTTTAATGAAGTCCCATCGATGTACAAGTTCACAGAAAATAGTTCAACGATCAACATCGATCTTTCAAATGATAGCGTTCTAAATTCAGATGAGCCTTCAACCCAAGAAGAGCAGCGACAGCAACGCATTGGTGATCGACAAGATGAGCAGGATCAAACTGATAGACCAGAGCAACCAGTCAGAGAAAGATATGGACTACGTTCCCGAACCCATTTAAATCCTCCAGACAGATACGAGGCTCACTTCACGGAATTCAGCATACCACAGACATACAATGAGGCCATCACAGATGCTGACTCGGTGCTATGGAAAGCAGCAATCAAGGAGGAGTTGTCAGCGCATCAGCGGAATCAGACCTGGGAGCTGCGACCCTTGCCGTCAGGCAAAGCAACAATAGGTTCAAAATGGGTCTTTCAGATTAAACGAGACAGCGATGGAAACATCTCAAGATATAAAGCCAGACTGTGCGCGAAAGGATACGCGCAGCAGAAAGGAACTGACTATTTTGAAACCTACTCTCCGACAATAAGATACGACAGCATTCGCATACTTCTTTCTACAGCGGTACAGTTAAGTCTTCAAATAAAGCAATTTGACGTGAGAACAGCCTTCTTATACGGGAAATTGGAAGAAGAAGTGTACATGAATCCACCAGAAGGCATCGAAGTAAGCAACCATCTAGTTTGCAAGCTGAACAAGTCGCTCTACGGTCTCAAACAGGCATCTAGGTGTTGGTACACCCGATTTGACAACTTTCTGAGAAAAATTGGACTGGAAAAATGTGACGCTGATAAATGTGTCTATAAAGGCAAATTCAACAAAAAGGAGGTGTACCTTGCCCTCTACATAGATGACGGCTTAATCTTTGCTAAGTCCGAGGAAACTGTGAATCAATTGATCGACAAGCTTGTTCAGGAATTCGAAATAAAGGTTTGCGAG
>NW_017278983.1:0-1070 GCF_001594065.2 Cyphomyrmex costatus | reverse complement strand
GTACATTATACGATATAGTTAACAATTCTAATTTTCGAGAAACAAACAAAATTCTTGTAAATATATATATATGGTAAAAGACGTATATTATTTCAACACATGTACAATCGCAGCTTTGTTATTTAAACACTTGATGTGTTTTGATAACACAACTGTGTTGTAGATTCAAAATATAATTATTGTACATTAATTTGTGCGTGCATGAGTACAAGATTAATATTATACCAAATTGTATACTTGCAGCTTTGCTACTATTTTTTTCACCTTCATCATCTTGTACACTATCATAAAAATCAAAATTATCAGGACATGATGGTAGTTTAGAAGATGTATTTAACTTGTTTCGGCTTCCTGTAAAAAAAAATTAAAAAGTTATATAATATAAAATATAATAAGGCTCTAATGATTTTCTTCATAATAAAAGAAAATTAAAAACAATAATAATAGAATTCTGAACATCATTATATATAAAGCCGGCAGCACACGATGCTTATTTTTCTGGGTTGCTAGCTGGATTAGAATCTTGCCACTGTATTGGCTGTGGTGCTGACAGAGACAGTTTCAACCAATACGGTGACAAGATTTTAATCCAGCTAGCAATCCTGCACAGAAAAACAAGTATCGTGTATCTTCGGCTTTATTGTAATAAAAAAAAATATTAAGAAATATATACACTTATTTATTATACATATACTTTTGCTTTGTTTATCATTGTGGCATTCTCTTGATGAATTTTCATTCGGTGATGAATATTCATCGTCGGAAGAATTGTAAGGTTGATAAGGAACATGTTGTCTCTTTCCTCGACCCAATCGTTCCTCATCTGTCGTAATATAATTCTCATCTGCTGCACTTTTTCGTGCAGTTTCAAGAGAAGCTGTAATAAAAAATTAAGAATTCGTATTTAAATGCCTATCAAGACAAAAATGGAAAGAATAAATAATATTTTTCTTGAACAACTGGAATTTGTTTGATAGAAGTGGCACGCTTAAATATGAATGAGATAAATGAGATGGATGAAATTATTGCAACAGTGGTACATCGTCGGAAAATTGCTATTGCATTATTTT
>NW_017278982.1:0-932 GCF_001594065.2 Cyphomyrmex costatus | reverse complement strand
ATATAAGAACTATATGTTCCAATCATATTTATGACATTTTTCGAAACGGCGCAATTATAATATAAATAAGAGCGAAACGTAGATTCAGAAGTCACAGAATAAATATCGTACTTTTCGATATTTTTGTTCAGTTATTCTATTTTTAAACAATAACAACGACACGAATCACCAATATCTATATACGTACTTGCTAAGGGATAAAATACGAAGAGAAAACATATTTTTTTTACACGAAAAGCAACTTACATTCATAACTACATCACAGTTTCTCAAAAGTTTAAACTACGGTGGATTTGCCCATATATGTCCTGAAAGGCGGCATCGCCACGAGTAATTTGAGCTAAAAAAATTTCTAATTGGTCAAGCCGTTCTGGACATACAAGCGGTCGAAAAGTGATGATTTTCATAAGAAATGAAGTAACGTCTCCTTCTTCTTCTTCTTCTCCTTCTTCTCTATCCGCAGTCATATGCACCTCTCTCCTGTCTTACTTTTCATTCACACTTCCATCAACTTTGACCCATCGCACTCCTTCCACCATCCACCCTCATCATCCCTCTTTTTCGCCGTATTTTACTCAATATTTTTAAATCATTTTTTAAATATATATTTATGATATATTTGTACTTTAAAAAGTGATATACGAAAAAAATTATACCATAAAAATGAAAAGGTCAAGCCATGTTCAAAAAAAGATCCTCAAAATTCAAACTTTTTTATCTGATAATAATATATTACCATGAAAAGTAACTGATATATTATTATTAGATAAAAAGATTTAAATTTTTGAGGATCTTTTTTTGAACATGGCTATATACATATATATGCATATATAAATGTGTGTACATATATTTAAATATATTACATATGGTATGTATTTTATAATAGGCTAATTATAGAAGGCTGGATTATTGTGTTTATAATTTCTATTTTT
>NW_017278981.1:7528-9503 GCF_001594065.2 Cyphomyrmex costatus | reverse complement strand
AAAACGGCGAGCCTTCAGTCCCATCATCTCCATTAGACGCAGGTGTTTGATCCTGCATAGTCCGTTCGTAAGGAGGTCGGCCAGCATTTGATCAGTGGGTAGATAGTTGACTGAAATCAGATCATTGGATAAGGATTCACGCACAAAATGGTACCTGATGTCAATATGTTTGCTCCCTGCGTGATATACGGGATTCTCAGCCAACTTGATAGCGCCTTAGTTGTCGTTAAAAATCGGAATGGCATTAGGTGCGCTCATTCCGAGTTCTTTGAAGAATCCCTGAAGGTATATGGCTTCCTTCGAGGCATCCGAGAGTCCCATATACTCGGATTCGTTAGACGATAATGCAACACTTCGTTGCTTTCTTGAGTCCCAGGTGATGGGTCCTCCATTCCAAATGAAACAGGTTCCGGTATGTGATTTTCAGTCAGCGAGATTTCCTCCCCAGTCGGCGTCCACAAAACCGGAAAGTGGTGCGTTGGTGGGTGCGTAGAATATATCAACATCAGACGTACCCTTGAGGTACCTTAGTACGCGTTTCGCTGCGATCCAGTGCGTTTCGTCATAGCAATTATTAAATTGTCCTAGATGACTGCAAGCGAAACTGATATCGGGTCGAGTGGCGACAGACAAGTAGTTGAGTGCGCCTACTAATTCTCTATATGGTAGTTTATAATCTTCTGCGTTGCGTTCCCCCTCTGGTTTATTCAATTTGATGCCAGGATCAAGAGGAGTAGTGACTGGCTTGCAATCAGACATGCCAAATTTCTTTAGCAGTTCGTTGATGTATCCTTCTTGGTTTATATGGATACTATTTTCACTTCGGTGGAATTCTAATCCTAGGCAGCGATGCAGCTCACTTCAAGATACTTCAAGTCAAAGTGTTGACTAAGTTTTCGTTTGATTTCGTCGATCAAATTGTCGGAGTCAGACGCGACGATGATGTCATCGACATATGTAACCAAGAGAGCGTTGGCTTTGTTTCGTTTAATTCTGTACACACACGGATCAGAGTTGAAAGGTTGAGCTCCTGCTTCTTTGAGTATGGCGTTGAGCTTCGTATTCCAGGTTTTACCAGCCTGTCTGAGTCCGTAGAGAGCCTTTCTTAATATACAAACTCGGTCTCCAGACTTCAATTCTTCTAGCATCTTTTCTGCTGCTTGTCGCAAACCGCGATCGATAGTCTTTTTCTGACGTATGAGTTTTAAAATCAGTTCTAGCTGTTGTGGAGGTTCCATGAATATTTCCTCCTGGAGTTCTCCATTCAAGTATGCAGTTGATACATCAAACTGGCGAATTTTCATGTTTGATCTGACAGCTGCAGCCACGACAATTCTCACTGAACTTAATCGGGCTATAGAAAGTTTCTTTGAAATAAATTCCTGGCTTCTGTAAGAAACCCTGTGCAACTAGACGAGCTTTTCTCTTTATGACTGATCCATCTGCATTCAATTTGTTGCGAAGAATCATGCGACTGCCAATAATAGTCTTGTTCGTGGGGCGATCCACGAGTTCCCAGGTGTTGTTTCTAATGATGGATAAGGTAAATGTCCCAGTTTGTGACCTTATAAGAAAATCGCATGAGTTAATACGAATGAAAAATACTCTAGAGTGATTAAAATCAGGAATCAATTATACCGAACTCAAGATTAATCATTTTTGTATCGAAAAACATGCTTTACTGGGGTTGTAAACATAATCTATTAAATATAAAAAAATAAATAGCAAACTATGTAAATGTAGACATTAGTGACCGCTTGATTTTAATTTTGCCCTATTTGTGACTCCACGGTTAGTGACTGGTGCATTGGATCGAATGTATCACCATGTATCACTTAGTGACCGACGCACATGATGCAATACACACGATGTCCATTGTAAGTGACCTAGCCAAAAGTGATAGCATTGTCACCAAAATTTTCCTTCGAGCATACATCGAATATTTCCGTTTATTCGTCCAAAATGTAACTCATAC
>NW_017278981.1:6182-7235 GCF_001594065.2 Cyphomyrmex costatus | reverse complement strand
GATAAGGTACCGATAATCGCCTCGATATTCCTGAGTTCGTGAGAAATTCATCAAATTTTCGATTTACGTATTCTCCGCCGTTGTCGCTCTGTAGAAATTTAATTTTCTTGCCTTTAAGGTTTTCAAATTTCGCCTTGATTTCTGGAAATGCGTTAAAAACTTCATTTTTCGATTTGATAAAACGGACTTCACACCAGCGAGTGGCTTCGTCAATGAAGGTAACGAAATAATTGGATTTGCCTAAGGATTCTTGACGCATCGGACCACATACGTCGGTATGAATGATTTCTAGAGTATCTAACTCCTTTCGAGGATTGGAAGGGAAAGGCAGTCTGGTCATCTTCCCTTTTAGACAAACTTCACATCGCAGCTCTTCGTTCGATTTCTTAATACTGATGCCTTCTAACATGTGATTGTCGCACGCGACCATCAGATCTTTTGTATTCAAGTGACCCATTCTCTTGTGCCATGTCCGGTAATTCGGATACATGAGATGTACTCGTTGCATTAGCGACTTCTCTACCTTCGAGTGGTTGACTGCATTCCTCAATGTAGTAGAGATTCCCGCGCTCGATTTCTCTCAAAATGTACTTCGAGTCCTTTGCCGGTGATCTTCGAGACTGACATTAAATTTGTACGAAGTTCTGGAACATGTAGCGTGTTACTAAGTGAAATTTTCGTGGCCTTACCCGTAGTGTTGCAAAAAATCTCAGCCGTTCCTTTGGCTTTAATTTCAGTAGAGCTGTTGTTAGCCATGTTTACTTGTCCGATCTTTCCTTCACCCAATTTCGCAAACGAGGAGGAATCGTTACACAAGTGTTATGTGGCCCCGCTGTCGAGACACCAGTGCGATGGTTTTTCTGCGGAAGTCAGCAACGTTTCGTAGACGTGGAGACTCAAATCTTGAACATTCAGATCTTCGGTGTTCTTTGCCGTGATTTTCTTCTTGTCTCCGCAGTCAATTGCCTTGTGACCTACCTTGTGGCATTTGACATTTAAATTTGAAAGGTTCACGGGTAGTATCTCCGCTGGACTTAGACGTTTCTTCTTTAG
>NW_017278981.1:0-267 GCF_001594065.2 Cyphomyrmex costatus | reverse complement strand
CTTCTAATGCATCGCTCAAATTGGTCAATTGTTGTTGGTAACGGTCTGCCGTGATTGTTTCACCCGGTTGTAACTCGAGGTACAACACACCTTTCCAATCCCACCAGATACAGAGCAAAACCTTTTTGGCGTGAATATTGGGCTTTGGCGTCGATGTCGAAGGTTAACCAGGATCAATCCATGATTTTCTACGTTTAGGGTTATCATAAAGAATCCACTTTTCATCGCCTGTAATGATTTTGTGCAGAAAATCTTTTTTCCGGAACT
>NW_017278980.1:0-475 GCF_001594065.2 Cyphomyrmex costatus | reverse complement strand
CACTCACTGTTATCGCGCCGTACGTTTCGCCTGCGCACCTGATTAACTCTGATTAGCGTCGCGTTATCGCGAGGGCACCACCTCCCGGGCGCTTCACGCCGATTAACTAATTAGTGAAATTTGCGTTTTTATGAACGCCACGATACAGCCGAAAGCATGACGATACTGGCTAGCGCATCTCGCGCAAAACTGCGATGAACTATCTCAAGTTAACTCAGCTCTTTTACCAAAATCATTAATTAATAGGCTGGCGTAACGAGAATACAAATTTACTGCGCATCGCGCGATACTCGTTGATCCGCGCTGACAGGTAGGGCGAAACCCTATGTGTAAAAACCAAAGTTCGGTATGCGGCCTTATTACGGCGCCTCCGCGCTCGCTAGCAAAAATCCGCTTCGATACGATGTTTTGCGTAAATTCGAACTAGGATCTTACAAAGTATCGAAGCTGTACACCCATCAGGTAAAGAGATATT
>NW_017278979.1:0-313 GCF_001594065.2 Cyphomyrmex costatus | reverse complement strand
AGAGCAGAGTATGGATGGATGTGTGAGGATAGATAGATAAACTGTAAACCAAGCCCCCTTCTTGGGCTTTGTATGCTTGAAGGTAATAAAGTTCTTCTATATACATTTTGTATATTAAATACATTATGCAATAATCTAGTAAAATGAAAAAAATATAGAAAAATGGTTAAAGATATTACCTACATTAAAACAAAAATTATGACATTTGGATTATCTCATACCATGAAGATTGAAGATCCGAGTGTTACATTGTTGTTTCATTATTTTTCCCATCTATCCCATTCAAACAATTACCTATCTAAGATTAAGTTTT
>NW_017278978.1:5339-6012 GCF_001594065.2 Cyphomyrmex costatus | reverse complement strand
CATTATATTTTCTCATTATTTTTTCAATATTTTGTAAAATTTCTACATCTAATTTTGAATTTTCCTTCAAACGATGATCTATTGCCTCATTCGAATCAATTATAAATAACTGTCCGTTTGTTATTTTTTCATTTGGTCCTGCAAATAATGATGTATTAATCTGATAATAAATTTGTCCTTGTATCTTAAAACAATATGGTCCTGGTCTTCTATCTTTATAAGTTATTATATTGGCATTAAATGACGCAAATGAAAATGAATTATTATAACCTCGTATATTTTTAAAAAATTTGTTGGATTTAGCATGACTTCCATTAAATAAAGATCTAATAATGTAAGGTGGATCTGGAATTGGTTGTAAATATACTGCACCATGATTACAACAATCTTGAAATGAATTTCCTTTATTTATTACTTTTTCTGCAATAAAATGTTTTGCATCACAATGAATACAAAATTCATTCATTGCTCCAATATAATGTTCTTCAATATTATTAATGATATTTTCCTGATTTATTATTTTTTTTTTTTATTACGTAATTGATAACGTGATTGGCCTTCTTGATTTAAATAGGGTTGATTTTTTTTGCGAAAGCGACATATTGTTTGTCGTTTTGCATTTTTTGGACAAATTATTGTTTTTTCTCGGGTTTTATTATTTATTTCTTTTACT
>NW_017278978.1:0-1173 GCF_001594065.2 Cyphomyrmex costatus | reverse complement strand
TTCTTTTTAAAGAAATACAATTGCTATGGACAATTTCCAGCAATGACATTTGTCCTTCTAGTTTTTTAATGTCCTTTAGACTGTCTATTTCAAAATATGGTGGTTTTTCTGTTAAAAATATCATAAAAAGTATATATTATAAAGAAAATTAATCTAAAACAATGTTTTTGTTAAAATATCTTAAAATATAAATTACAAATCGTTTTTAAAATAAAAACAAATCTTTAATGTTTCTGTTCATCTCTAACTTCTTGAAATAGAATAAAGGTTAAAAATACCTCTGTTTTGAATAGATCCGAAAACCTCAACTTGATCTCCTTTATTTAAAGCCAATTTAAAATAGTCCTCATTATTAAAATTTAATATATGTACTTCAATTTTATTAATACCATTTGTGAGTGAACCACATCCTATTTTTTTTTTATATTTTTGAATATACAAATTTATAAAATTTGTTTTGATATATCCTTTAAAGGCTAAAATAGAAACAAAGAATTAATATATAGGTAGAGACAAATAATAATCGAAATGAGAACAATGTTCCAATTAATTACATTAAAAATCCAATTTATTTATTTTTTAATATATTGCGTTTTTTTTTTATTAAAATTATAGAGCTAGAAAAGAATCACAAATTTAATACAAATAATATTGAAATCATTTGGCAATTGTTTTGTTTTGATCAATTAAATTAATTTTAAAATCTTTTAAAATTAATTTTTAATATTTATATTACGAAGATTATTACTTCAATATAGCGTAACGTCCATGCTTCCACTACTGGACTCATCAATAAGGTATTGTAATGGAAGCTTACCTTAAACACCTGGGAGAGTTATTTTTTCGAGAATCTATATAAAGAGATATACGCATGTCAAAACACTATTAAAAATCTGCGTATATTGATAAACCTCTAATGCCTGGTCGATGTAGTAATATTCTTCGCAATATTTATTATTGAAACAACCTAATTTCCGCGTGGATCAGCTCGTCGTAATTTTCGCTAGTCGCGAAAAAGGTTCGCACGGGAAGAGGGAATGCAGAATCAAATTTAGACTAGACACAGTATTTTACAAAAGACAGAAAGAAATGTTTATTGTGTGTAGTGTATGTATGTACAAATGAGTGTGTGTACGTGTTCGCAAGTGACAAGCAGGTGTGTATTCGTGTGCC
>NW_017278977.1:42765-49300 GCF_001594065.2 Cyphomyrmex costatus | reverse complement strand
ACGTCGAGAGAATGAGCTGCTACGACAGTCGCCCAGAACGAGTATAGCGTCATCGGCAATGAGTATTAAAGAGGTGAGCAGTCTTTTATGCCGATTCACGGGATCTAAAGAAGATTTTAAGAAATGGAAAATTCAAATAAATTTATTGCGTCAAACGTATGACCTCGATGAGAACGCATCTAAAGTACTGGTGGGTTCAAAATTACGGGATAAGGCAGCTGATTGGTACTTCTCGTCATCGAACCACCTAACCTTAAATGTCGACACTCTGCTCGAAAAAATGAGTGAGATGTTCGACCAACCACTGGGAAAACGTGAGAGGAGACAAATGGCCGAAGCGCGTGTATGGAAAAAAGGGGAACCATTCAGTGAGTACTGTCATGATAAAGTTATCGCAGGATATAAAGTCCCTGTGGACGACGAAGAGATAGTGGATTACATCATCGATGGCATTCCCTCTGCTACATTAAAAAATCAGGCGCGGATGCAAAGATTTCCGTCGGTACGTGAGTTATGTAAAGCCTTCCGGCTAATTAAACTGGAAGATGCTGAGGCAACCACGAGTCAACGTGAATACGTCGGCGCTAAGGGCGCAAGATTCAAACAGATAACGACAAAACCGACATCTATGGCAAAGGTCGACGCGAATAAACCAAAGCTAACTGCCGATGACAATGTCCTCTGTTATGGATGTAATCAAGCAGGGCATTATTTGAGAGAGTGTCCCCAGAAGAAGGCGACCACCACGATATTAACAGGGCAGAAGAAGACGAAGCCTGGAGCATCCTCTAACAATAAGAAGGAAGCTAGTAAACAGCTAGCTTTAATCGACGCAGCCGAAGATGAAGGACAGCAGAACCCCGATGAAAATATACTCGATGGCGAAGACGCGGACAACAATTCCGAGGAAGAGGACGAGGTCTACCTAATCAACTTGGCAGACGAGCCGCGTGATGACTTCCAGCGAGGCGTGGAACTAAAAATGTCAGGAAGCGCACAGGTTTCGTTAACGGCGCAAATCGATACCGGGTGTCCGATCACTCTAATTCGAGAAAAATTAGTAAACACAGAGAACATAGCCACTCCAGGTAAGGAATGGAACCGATATCGAGGCATTAATGATTCGAAGCTCCGGGTTAAGGGTGTAACAAAAGCCAAAGTTACCATAGAAGGTAAAACTAAAACAATCAACATCGGTATTGTCCCAAACGATACGATGTCGGTTCCATTACTGTTGGGTAGAGACGCGTTGAAATTATTTGGATATAGGCTAACGAATAGTTCTAGGTATGATAAAGCAGTTAGTGAGATACTATGTATCGAGAGTCACAGCGATACTGTAATAGAGCGTTTAGAGGTTAATCCGGAAGTTGATATCAAATACCGCGATAGGTTTGTACATGTTATACAGAATTTCTATTTCAGACTCGAACGTCCAGAGTTTCCTAAAGTGCGGATGGAAGCCACCTTGATAGTAAAGAGTGACCAACCGATTCAATTTGGCCCTAGGAGGTTAGGATTCGTAGAAAAGGAAAAAGTTCGAGAAATACTAGACGACCTTTTAAAACGGGGCATTATCCGGACTAGCACCTCAGAATATGCTTCACCTATAGTGTTGACTAAAAAAAAAAATGGCGACACAAGAATGTGTATCGCCATTTAAGAATGATTATCGCGCTTTAAATAAGGTATTAGCACGGGATAATTATCCGTTACCGTTGATTGAAGATCAACTCGATGCGTTACGAAGTAAGCGATACTATAGTACGCTGGACCTAAAGGATGGCTTCTATCACGTAGCAATGGCTCCTGAATCAATCAAATACACTGCATTTGTGACTCCAATGGGCCAGTTCGAGTTTGTTCGAATGCCGTTTGGAATTAAAATTGGTCCTCAATTGTTTCAAAGGTTTATTAATGAGGTAATGGCTGATCTTGTAAAAAGAGGAGACGTAGTCATATATATGGACGACATTCTAGTCGCAAGTGAAACATTAGATTCGCACATTGAAACCTTAAAAGATATATTTATGATATTGGTACAGAACAAGCTCGAACTGCGGTTGGAGAAGTGTGCGTTTTTATGCACTGAAATCGAGTATCTGGGCTACAAAGTTACTCAGGATGGAGTCCGGCCTACCGATAAAGGTATCGCGGCAGTACAAAATTTTCCGGAGCCTAGGACGATAAAAGAAGTCCACTCTTTTGTAGGGTTAGCTTCGTACTTCCGGAAATTCATTAAAAACTTCTCATTGATTGCCCGGCCGTTGTATCAGTTACTTAAAAAAGATGTTCCGTTCCACTTTGAACAGACTGAGAGAACAGCGTTCGAAACGCTCAAAGCCAAGCTAGTAGAATCGCCTATCTTAGCGGTATATAATCCAAAGGCATACACGGAACTGCATTGTGATGCAAGTTCCCACGGTTTCGGGGCTGTGCTGATGCAACGGCAGGACAACGGCACTATGCACCCTGTGTTTTATTTTAGCCGCCGCACGACCGAAGCGGAAGCAAAATATCACAGCTTTGAGTTGGAGACTCTGGCGATTGTTTATGCTTGTCGCAGATTTCGTGTCTACCTGCAAGGCATTCAATTCTTGATTGTCTCAGATTGCAGTGCAGTAATGCAAACGTTGGAGAAACGGGACATCAATGCCCGAATAGCACGCTGGAGTCTCGAACTTCAGAACTTTGATTTTAAAGTAATGCATAGGCCAGGGCCCCGAATGGCCCACGTGGATGCGCTTAGCAGGACTTTCGGGGTGCTCGTACTGGAGGACAATCCCTTCGAATGGAATCTCGTGGTCTTACAAAGTAGAGATTCTATTATCAGGGATATTATTTCTAGATTGGAATCCAAGGATGACCCGCAATATGAGATGCGCGACGGCTTCGTTTACAAGAAACACGGAGGTAAATCGTTATTTATGATACCGCGGCAGATGGAGAGTCACGTTTTGTTTAGGTATCACAACGAAATGGGTCATATCGGGCCCGGAAGAATGGTAGATGTCATTAGGCGTACGTATTGATTCCCGCACATACGAGAAAAATGCGAGGATCATGTTAAAAGGTGCTTGAAGTGCATTTCATTTTCACCGAATTCGGGTAAGAGGGAAGGTTATCTCAATCCCATCCCTAAAGGAAAGATACCGTTTGAGACGTTACATATTGACCACTTCGGGCCTGTTGACAAACATGTATCCTCAAAAAAGTACATCTTGGTGATAATAGACGCGTTTTCCAAATTTGTTCGTTTGTTTGCAACTAAGACCACGAGCACTAAGGAAACCATAGCTTGCTTAATACAATTTTTCCAGAGCTACAGCAAACCCCAGAGAATCATATCAGACCGAGGAAGTTCTTTTACGTCACAAGAATTTGAGGAATTCATGAAGCAGCAAGGAATACAACATGTAAAAGTTGCCGTGGGTTCCCCCCAGGCTAACGGCCAGGCTGAACGGATCAACCGGGTTCTGGCTCCTTGTATCGCAAAATTGTCTGATCCAAGTAATGGACGACATTGGTACAACGTATTGTACGAAGTAGAATACTCTATCAATAATACGGTTAATCGGTCTACCGGCAAGAGCCCCAGCCAATTAGTATTCGGTATAGATCAGCAGGGCCCACACTCTGATCACTTAAGACAATTCTTAAAAGAAAAACTAGATCCTCCTAACCGAGATCTAGAGGCAATGCGCAATCAGGCCGAGCAACAGATTAACCAGTCCCAACAACGACAAAAGACGGCCTTCGATAGCAGGCATAAGGCTCCTAAGCAATACGAGAAGGGCGACTTAGTGATGATCCGTAACTTTGACAACACTCCAGGTACTAGTCGGAAGTTGCTTCCGCAGTTTCGTGGCCCATACGAAATTATAAAGGCTCTCAGGCATAATTGATATGTCATTGCGGATCCTCCAGGATTCCAGAATACCCAAAAAATATACCAGGGTGTCTGGGACGTCAGTAACCTTAGGCTATGGGCACCTTCGAGAAATCCTTCTCTCGACTAATTAAGTATAAGCAAACCATTATATTACTACCGTATATATATATATACATATATATATTAATCGATTTATTTTTAAGTGTCGGAACGTCCAGTGATTTATTGTTTTATTTTTGGCATTCATAGTTTTTAGTTTAAAACGGTCTCCGTTAGCCTTAGCATTATATTTAGTTTGTGGGACCAAACTCTCATCAGGACGGCCGAACTGTAGCGTATTATAATTACCGACCGTTGTGGATCACCGACCTTTGTATAGAGGGAGGTGGCGTAAGCGGGGCGCTGAGGAGAGGGACGCGACGACGACAAGGCAGGAAGTCCTTGCTAGAGAGAACAAGCGGCGAGAAGCACGTTAGAGGAACTTGTATAGTTGTATCGCCATAAAGAGTGCTACAACATACATAAAATGTATATTTATTTGTTGCATTTATACGAAATAATAATGATTTAACATTATTATTATTAACATCTAGTGTGCATGTGTTGTTAAATCATTATTACGTATATATGCGACAAAAGGATATACATTTTATGAATGTTCACTTTGAACTAGCACCTTCAATGATATATCAGTTTGTTTTCTAACGTCGAAAGTGTCGTTTGCATTGCATTACCTTCAGAATTTAATGTACTTTTATTATTGTAATGTACTACTGCGCTTGTCAACTATTTTGATACCACTCTTATTTAGGGCAACATTATTGTCGACAAGCTTTGCATTAGTCACATCCAAGATTATAGCACTGGCATTAAAAACTTTCAATGTACTTGGATCCAATGTCTTTATATTATTATCGTTTTATGGTATTTCCTCCTCCATTCAAATTGAACACCATTTTGATCAATTACTTCTAAATTATGTACCTGCAAAATATATAAATATTTAAATAATTTCAATCATTTTTTCTCTCTCAGAAATTACATTTATTAGCGTATTTGATTATTGATTATATGTAATAGATTTTATTGGTATAATGTTATTACGAAATTGATTATCAGAACAATCCTTCTACACGATATTAATTATAAATTAGAATCATAATTTGTAAACGTATACTTATGAAGATATACGTGATTGAAAACTTGTTAACTTACACTCCAAAATCTTGAATCAAATATAGTGTTCTAGGTGAGAGATCAAACTATAATAGTTTTTTGTATCATTATTGAAAGATAAAGAAATGAAAATGAATATGTATATAAAAAATACTATTATACATATTACCATGAAAAATGGCTCATATATTATTGGTGCCATTTCAAAGTAAACATACATAAAGTGTATATTCTTTTGCAGCATATATACGTAATAATAATGATTTAACATTACTATTATAATCATCTAGTGTGCATGTGTTGTTAGATCATTATTACGTATATATGCAACAAAAGGGTATACATTTTATGAATGTTCACTTTGATTATTTTCACGCGCGATTACGAACTTATTATTACTCGAATACATGACATATGCTGATTTACGAATTATTATAAAACATTGTCTTATTCTTGTTCTGCAAAATGTCTTAAACGGATATGTCCAAAAGATATCTTAAAAAAGATGTCTTTATAGGATTTGACTAAAAGTCGTCTTCAAGATATTTTTTTGTAAAAGTCGTCCTGGAAGGGACGTCCGAAAGACGTCTTAAAAAGAATTGTCTTTAGGACTTGGCTAAAAGTTATCTTTAGGCTGGGTCCACAACCTTGCTTTAAAAGGCCGTAAGCCGTAAAGCCGTAAGAAATTGACCAATCATAGTTGAATGCGAGAAAAATAATTTTCTGTGATTGGTCAATTTTTTACGGCTTTACGGCTTAGAGCCTCTTAAAGCGAGATTCTGGACCCAGCCTAAAGATGTCTTTTTGTAAACGTCTTAAAGACGTCTTTTTAAAGACGTCTTTTGGATTGTCTATTAGACATTCATGTTCACTGGGATATTACTAAATGTGCCAGTTCAAAGTGAACATACATTATGTTATTTTCTATGTTGAATATGTACCACGAAAAGTAAATGACAGATTATTCAAGGTACAAATTCAAAATGAACATACCTACATATAAGTAAAACAGATTACAATATGCATATTACAGTTTTCTAGAAAATAACTGCAATGAACATACATAAAATATATTTTCTATGTTGAATATGTACCACGAAAAGTAATTAATAGATCATTCAAGGTGCAAATTCAAAATGAACATACATACATATAAGTAAAACAGATTACAATTTGCATATTACGGTTTTCTAAAAAAGGCTCTAGCAGGTTAAGAAGGGGTCAATCGGTCCTCAAACGGATTATGACCAGCATGTCACCAAAAAGTTCGTTGACCCGAAAAAAAAATTTGGAGAAATTTTTAATTCCGTATACCACCCCTTTTCGGAGATATTGCCTTATGAAGTATTTTCATATTTTATTTTTGTCACGAGACCTATCAGATACAATTTTATTAAAAAAATTTGGGCATACAAAACGTATCAAAAGGTACTTGAAAATATTTTTTGCGAGATGTTCCAACCTAAC
>NW_017278977.1:22444-41869 GCF_001594065.2 Cyphomyrmex costatus | reverse complement strand
CGGGGGTTTTCGGGGTCGCAGATTACAAATCTGATATCAGTTTTCACTCATATATAAGCGTCTTCCACTTATATTCAATCGTTTTGAATTCCAAAATCTATTTTCATTTTCGTATTCAGCAATCCTGCGAACCCCCGAGTAACTTTTTTCAAGCGAATTCAGTAGATTTTCAATTTTCATATCCGCCATATTGGATCCGCCATTTTAAATTTTTAGAAACTGACATTAGATTCGCAATCGGCGACATCGAAAACTCCCGAGTAGCGTTTTTCAAACGAATGGTATGTGATTATTTTTCACAAACGATTTTTTTTTCAAAAAATGGCCATTTTTTGGTATATTATTGTTTATAATTAATGAACTATAGTATGTTAATATGTATGATGTCTTGTATTCGACAAATAAATGCCTCAGCTATGTAGAAAATTAATCACGACGTAAAAAACATGAGAAACTGATTTTTAAAGGTGAAAAAATCAACGGATAAAAGGTGGGACGCTGAGCGTCCCACCGTGACGCAAAGGGTTAAGACAATCGTAACACACTAATACAATTCTGAGACAGCCCTAAAATTCGATTAACATTACTATTCAGCATTAAAGCAGTCTTAAAACTCTAAAACATTTACAAAATATCCTTGGGGCATTCTTAAAATACTCAAAATGCCATAAAATGGTCTTGAGAGAGTCGCAAAACTCTCAGACGGCATTGAAGTGTGGTTAGAATAGTTCTGCAATCTTAAGACACTAGAATACATCAGTAATAAGTATTTTTTACGAGTATCGGATGACGACTGATGAATTTAAGGCAGAAAAAATATCGTACGACAATTTCATCCCATAACCGAATTTTTTTCTGAAAATTTTAGCCATATGCTTTTTTTCATATTGGAACTATTTTGAAATATTTAAAGGTTATAAATGCTTTTTGGAATTTCTTTATTTTGATCAACATAATATATTTATATATGTTCATGTATATATTATTAATCGTCGTCGCTATCCTCATTGATGACCGGTGCAATTTTCTGGGCATCGAATAATTTGGATAATAATTCAGCAGGCTTGATAATTTTCGCTAAATATCTAAACTAAACGAAACTAAAGGCGAATTCTGCACGCTATCTTATGAGCCTTTTAGGGCTTTATGGCTACTTGATATATATTTTATGGCGATTTTTTGCCTTTTTAGGCGAGTTTTTAATTTTTTTAGGCATGATGCCGGGTTCAAAAAATTCTGAAAAAATTCAAGGTGAAAATAAGTTTAAAAATACATGTTTTTGAATTTTTGCGAAGTTGCCAATCATAAACTAACAAAAGGGGGTCACTTATAAATTTTCAGGAATTTTTTAAAAATTATGGTTAGGTTGGAACATCTCGCAAAAAATATTTTCAAGTACCTTTTGATACGTTTTGTATGCCCAAATTTTTTTAATAAAATTGTATCTGATAAGTCTCGTGACAAAAATAAAATATGAAAATACTTCATAAGGCAATATCTCCGAAAAGGGGTATATACATCCTTTACCACACAGAAAAGCGTTTTCGACTCCTAAATTTTAAAATATGTATGGTCCGAAAAAAAAATTTAACATGGCGATCCTCAAAATGGCGTCCGAAACAAATTTTTTTTGAAAATTTTGAGGGCGCTTTAACTCGAAAACTATGAACTTTTTCGAAAAAATGAGAAGTATGAAAAGTTATCAGAATTCATCGAGGAATACACTAGAATTTTTTCTGATTTTTTGGTGACATTTTTGAAAATTTTTTTATTCCAATTTTTTGAAAATTTTCCAAAATTTACGAAAAATTCTGAAAAAATTCTGAAATATTTCTTGACGCATTCTAAGTATCTTTTGTTCCTTATCATTTTTTTCAGAAGTCGATAGTTTTCGAGGGAAGAAATGCTGAACTTTCTATATGACAGATAAATACATATATATAGGATGGGCAAATCTACAGAACTTTTACCTTTTACTGTAACTCCAAAAAAACTTATTCAAAATCATGTAGAATTATTTATAAAAGGAGCATATTGACGCGTGAAAGTGAAATGTGTTCATTTTTATAAGTATAGTAACAAATTATAGTTTTTATAAGTATAGTAACAAATTGTAATTTAGAATTAACAACTCATGAAAACGATATGAATGGCACATTGCACAAATGGAGAAAAAATGTCCTTTTTGATAAAACAGTAACCATCTTTAGAACCTTGTATCTTTTTTCCATATACAAGCGCATATACGAAATTTGGACTGTTATTTTACACATTATTGAACTACACATTGTAATTTAAAAAAAGGGAATATGTTACACGACGTTAATGCAAGACAAACATGATTTATAAATTATCAATGTAACTTTTTACTTGCCTTTTTTTTATTACAGTAAGCGTTTATTCAACGTGTAAGTTATTGCCTTACTTGTGCCGGCATACGCCTGTGTTGTCGATCGCGTCGGTGTATGCAACGCAGCGGTTAGCGCGAGTTCGCGGCAATACAGTCGCAGTGTAGGTCGGCGCTGGCTGACGACCGAGAACTCTTGGTGGAGGCGGAGAACTCTCCACCCCCCTGTCTTTTGTGTCAGCTGGAAGTTGGATGGAAGCGGCGGTGTTGGTCGACGGCCGAGAACTCTCGGCAGAGATAGAGCACTCTCTACCCCTCGGTTCTTGTCGCTCAGTGCGAAAGGAAACCTATTCTTGCTTATATCGAGAACTCTCGATCGAGTCGGAACACTACTCCAACCCGTTTTTTTCGCGTTCGTAGGCTGCTAGGAAGATTGGAGCTGTGTGCGGTAGTAGGATGAGTATCGGAATCAGCCCAGATTGTTAAGAGCGCGGCTTTTTATATATTGTAATATTACGGCGCTCGTCTTTTTCCGGCGCGCGTCGTGTTTTCCCGCCGATCGACGTTCGCGGCTGCGAGATGCCGATCGGCGGAAGACACCGACATCCGAACGTGCTCGGTCGTGCTCGCCTATCTTCGATGTTGTGCGACTGTTGTTTGCTGTCGCTGATACCTGCGAATTATGTTTGAATTGAATATCGGGCGCTAAGCGCCCTTGCCACTGCATCGTTAGACGGTGCAGCGGCGTCCGGCCGGGGTGGTTATTGCCAGAACGATGCTTGGAAGGGGTGCATCGTTACAAACTAAATAAAAATGTTTACAATCATATTTTTATTATCTAGCACTAGGAACAGCAAGTTTTTTAATTAAGTTTGTTTTTATATCCTCTCATATTATCATAAAAACATAATATTTATAATAACTGTTACGTCCGGGTTTTTATTCCGTTCGCGATTCGCGACGCTCCTGACGCGGCGTGTGGGATCTTTCGGCGAGACTAAGCAAAGTGGTCTCGAGATTTGAGGTCGGGATCGAGCTTACCCCGAGATTTGAAGTATTAAGTTAACTTAGAGAGTAAAGAACTCAGAGATCGAGCCGATCGGAAGACGTAGAGCGACCGTGGGCCGAGCGGAAACACACGTCGTTTCTCCTTCCGATAGTACATCTAAACATCTTCATAGGGCGGTGAGGTGCGCACGTGAGAATGAGACGCCCCTTATCAAGAGTGATTATAAATCTTAATATGATTATATTCATATATACATGTTGGACTGCTTGCCCCGAGAGAAAAGAAGAAATATAGTGATAGAGCCGTTAGGGTGAAATCCTAACGAACCGAGTCGTAGCGAGAGGGTACGCGACCTTTGATCAGACTGTAATACTAGCTACGAACGACCAGTGAGTACTTACAATTAGTAGATAAAAGAAAAGGAATATGGAAAAGTTCGCTTCCTTTGGCACCGCTCAGTTTCTGCTTGCAAATATGGGAAAGGCTACTTACCGGCGATGATAAAAGAAAAGAAAAAGTTCTTATGTCGTGCGGTATGTTTAATTACGGCGCGAGAAACTATGGCGATAAAGTCATTGAACGGGATTTCGATGAACCGAAACGTGGCGAGCGAGAGTACCTACGCGATCTTTAATTGGACCGTAATACTAACTATATCAGTGCTGGTAACAATTCCGATAAAGACAACTCTGTATTGCACAATATATTTCGCAAAATATGTATACGAGTATGCAATACGTTTAACGAAGAAACAGATACGAATACGTCTTACAATTAGAAACTAACAAATAAATAGTGAATGAATGCAGAGCTCGGCGAGATCTAAACTCTAAACAATTCGGTCGATTTTCAGCTTAATATCCGTTCCACACCTTAGGTACTAACTCGTGCGCTGCGCAGCCTAAATGCCGATTGAGTTGATGAGATAAAGGAGAAGAACCAAGTTGAAAATCGGCCAAAATATGCAATTTTCGTCGAACTCGGATCATGGCTCGAATAACGCGTTGCTACTAGTAATACTTTACTACCGCACGAACGGCCGGAATAACCGGAGTAACGAATTAATTATTATTATACAAATTGAATATTAATAATTATACAATAAAAGTAACGACTTACAATAATTGTGTCATATAAAAGCAGGACAGCACACGAAACAATTTGAACGTTTAGTTCGCCATATATTGCACGATGCAATGCTATTCAGAGAAGGAATCTTGATCCAAACAAAGATTTATTTTTAAGAAATAAATGCATTTTTCAGAAATAAATATTTATTTGCTTATAAAATCAACTGGTTGTACTTAACTAAATATTTGATTGCTATACAAAAATATTTATTTGTCTCAAGGAAATTTCTTTTTCCAGCAAGAATTAAACGAATTTTTTTTACAAGTAATAACAATAGTGAGATATATTTCAAAGAAATATATATTTTGTTATTCTGGTTATGACGAATAAATAATGAAGAAAATGTCATGAAGTAGGTATAATATTTGTTTACTTGACACGAGATACTTAAATATAATACTAATCCGTATTCAGAACGCGTTTTTATTGATAAAAGCGCGCTTTTATCTCTAAAATTCTATAGTATGCGTAACGAAAACTATAGCACGTTAAAGCGTTAACATAGTTGTAAGCGCGTTCTGAATACGGGCCACTGTGTCTCTTAATTAGTCTGCATCTTAATACTGCATTTTCTTTCTTAAATCTGTTCATTATTTTTCATATTCGGTATTATTTAATAACCATCTTATTATTGTATACTTTGAGGTCTAGCAGCGCCAAGTTTTTTGTACTTTTACTTTTTTAAATAATAAAGTATATGTTATATATATATAGCAAGAAAATATATTCCTTTCACAATTGGCGCAATCTATTATAAGTAAAAAGATTTCATTTCATTTCTTGTATACTGTAATAATATATGTAACGGCTTTTTGTAAGGCGAACACGCACCTTTTTTTCCCTTTTTTTAAAAAGGTAATTTTGTTGAGATATCACACATTTTGTAATGTTAAATATTTCTTATGAAAAGAAAAGAAACTGAAAAAAATTCAGAATTTGATGATACCAATTGTTTTTTTAAGATATATTGAAAGTGCAGCTTCCACGTAACCTCCTCCTGCGACGACACTCTTGCTTTCCAAGACTCTCTTGACAATGCATAACGCATCATGTATGGAACGTTCCATTTCGTCACAGTAATAATCGTTTGGTCTGCGTAAAATAATATAGAGCTCGCTGTGCGTGCCTTCGACCTTAAAATAAAAAAGAAACAATATTTAAATATTATCTAATGTCATTACGTTGACAGCTAATCGATATAAAATAAAATATGCTAACAAGCGCCGTCTGTCGTTTAAAGACGTTCTCCGACTACAGTTGTGCTCAACCTAAAGTTTACTCGCGTCCACGTAATCGCCCCTACACACAGAAAGTAACAGTTGACTACCACTCCGCTCTTTCACTTGTTTCGTTGTTTCCCTCTCGCTTTCGCTATTGCCGCCGGTCGAAAACATAGCGGAGCTGTTTACTTTGCTAAATGGTTTCTTAAAAATGAATACCGGAAGACATATTCAGGAAAATTTCACATTATTCCTTGTAATATCAAGTTTTATGTCTCTTTGTTTCAAAAAATTCTAAAAAAAACTTTTTTTTACAGTGAATAAAAAACCACTTTCGAATAAGCTTTAAATAGGGATTCTACGTTAAACGTTTCAACTTTGAAATGGAATATCTCGATTTTTAATCCCGTAACGAGTACTGAGCTTCAAAGCATATGTTCAGAACACTAAAACAAGCTTTTTCTGTAAGTTTCAGAAAAATCTAAAGAAAATGGATTTTTCGGAGAACGTCCTTAAAACGTGAAACGGACAACATTTCCGAAAGCGATGATAACGTATCTTAATGTCCAAATTAGACATTTGAACATAGAGATATCTTCCTTCATAGAGTACGTATAGAAAATAAAAACATATTATAATATAATTTAAACAAAAAAACTAAATTAAGACTATTTAAAAGTTGATAAATTCAAATTATTGTGAGATCCGATAATCTCGGGTACACGGAACTCATGATCGACTCGCGTAAAGATACGGTGCGGTCTCGCGCTTCGCTTTCACTTGGCGCGAGACACTATCGTGTCTCTTGATAAATTATCTGTAATATGAGTGGCTTAGGATTTACTGTCAAGTCTCATATGTTCAGCAAAAGACAGAGTGTTAATGAAATATGTTCATTTGTTTCAATTCAAATCTAAGAGTCATTTAAATTCATGTGTTCTTGTAATTCATAACTCCTATATTCCGAATTCTTAATTTCAAGTGGAAGGTAAGTTTTAACTTCGCGACATCAATCTGAGGAATATCCTATGTAACAGGCAGCTTTTTCATATAAACAAAATCCAGCCGGGACGTAACAGTTACATATACAATTCACACGCTATTATTTAAAAGCACCTGTGATCCAGATTAAACTGCTGTCTCATTCGGTTTTAAGTTTTTTAGAAATTTTAAATTTTATTTAAATATAGTGAAAAAGAAAATGGGCTACGAGTCAAAAAATTTGTTAAAATAAAATTGTTTGTAAACAAAAATTGTCATTTTGTTAAAATTACGTAGTTTAATTAGAAAAACAGATAACAGATGTTTCGACCTCTGTTAGGTCATTTTCAATTTTACAAAGATCGCAGTTCGAAAATTATAGAATTATAAAATTATATAAAAAATATAAAAATATATAAAATATATATATAACACTGTGTGTGCATCTCACTCGCATAGTTTAAAGTCGTATACAATTCGGCAAATCAGTATAAATCCAAAAACAATGTAATTCGTCTAATATTAAATGTGGTTTGTAAAAGCGTGTAATAATTACAATAGTTAATAGAAACCTCCATAAATATAAAATAATAAAGGGCAAGGAGCCAGTAATATACCAAAATTAAAACTTTAATATTAAAATATGTAACTACAAATCAACATTTCGACTCCGATCGTGTCATTTTCAATGTTACAATTTTCAAAATTACAATTTGATATAAATATATTATTATAAGTCAAAATTTGTTATCCTATAAAATTTGACAGTACATCAGTTCGTATTCTTCGTGCTTTGAGTCAATAAGATGAAAATTCGAATGTCAGATAGTATAAAATATGATATTCTAAAAAAATTATTCATAAGCATATTTAAAAATAATTAGTCGTGAGAAAGATGAAATAAAAAAAAAGAAAAAATTTAATATTATAAACATATATTATACCTTGTCAATGGAACAAGAAGAGAGTCCTTAATATAAGTAAAAATACATTATAAAAATACAGTATAAAAATAGCGATATGATACAAGTTAAAATAAGCGAAATTACAGAACTATCACTAACGATCTCGACAAAGCCAGATAACGCAATAATGCAAGAAAGTCAAGAAGGAAAACATGTTGGTTACAGAGGATGTAGGAAAGAAGGAGAGGATAAATATATATATTATGAAGAGGAAAGAGAATATATCATATTTGAATACATCTCTGGCAATAAATCCGTATCATTTTGTTTGTGTTGATACCATGTTTCTGTTTCTTTATATACACTATTTCAGAAATCAATCTTATATTGTATGCAGGTTCAGTATCTAATATCTCAACTTTTTCCCACTTAAAATTACAATTCATCCCGATACGGTGGTTAGAAATGACCGAAGAAGACTTTGAAATTTTATTAATATCTGATATGTGTTCATGTAATCTTGTTTTTAATTGTCTTTTCATCTGTCCAACATAACTCGCATCACAATATCACAAGATATTTTGTAAACTACATTCTGATTGCAAGTTTGCTCCAATTTATCTTTACCTTTTTTAATGTGAAATTTTTTAGTGTGTTCTCGGAATAGTGAAAGCCAGTTTACAATTACATGTATTAACAATAGGTTTAAATTTTTCAGAAATTGTATTGACGTATAAGGAATAGTAAAAACTTTTTTATGTGTGTTAATATTGTTATTATTGGAAATATTATTGATATGGAATTTAATTCTATTATGGACAGTGGAAAAAATGAAAAATAAAGGATATACATTGTTTAAAAAAATATTAATGCCATTAATTAGATTATTTTGTTGGAACATTTTGTCGGATGGCACAGACGAAAGATTCTATCAACAACTTGTGTAATAATTATTTCTGTTAAAAACAACATCGATAATGCAAATAAATGTGAAAATAGAGTTAAATAATAAAATAATAATAAGTAGCGTAAAGAGAGTCAAATCGTAAGATAATAATATGAAATTAATATAATGTAAGAATAAAAATATTTTAAAAATTTAGTAGAAAATAAAGTTTAGTAAAAGACATATTATACATCATATTAAATTTTATTAATTTAGTATTGATTAAATTAAACAATGAATAAGATTACCTTATAAAAACGTATCGATGTACAAATTATAAAATTGTTCGTTGTTAAAACAATGCGATGAGAGCCAAGTTTAAGATGCTACACGTTAAAAGTATAGTAACTTACCTTCCACTTGAAATTAAGAATTCGAAATATTAGGAGTTATGAATTACAAGAACACGTCAATTTAAATGACTCAGTTTAGATTTGAATTAAAACGATGAATGAACATACTTCATTGACACTCTGTCTTTTGGTGAACATATGAGGTTTGACAGTAAATTCTAAGCCATTTATATTCCAAATAATTTATTATTGTTACGGGTGTATTGAAAAATATTTTTTTATTTGAATAATTTTATATAATGAATATAATAAAACACAGTACTTACTTAATGTACCAGCTGCGACGTCTGTCTGGCGCGGTTCGCCGCCATCGCGTGCGGGTCGCCGCTGCCGCCGCGGCCTGCCGTCGCCGTCGCCGCCGCCGCTGCAGCCGCCGCCGCCACTGCCGCCGCCGCACGGCGCCGGCGTTCTAAAAAAGCAGTTTGCGGCTCAAAATTCAATAATTGAAATGTATGTTATACATACCTTTTTTCTCCTTAAATTTCTTCACGAAAATGTTCCACATCCTTCGTAATAAAATAATAAACAAAAACAATAAACGAAAAATCAACGGCGGACCTTTCTCGACCATGAAGGCCATTAACATGTTTGTTAACATCTCTTCGAATACCTCCATGATCTGAAAAAAAAACGTAAGTCTGTAAGATAAATAATTAATATGAGTAATAATAAGGGCAATGAGCCAAATACAAAACGCAAGAAAAATTTTTCAAATTAAGTATAATATAAAATTTAAACATTAATACAGACGTTTCGACTCCGATCGGGTCATCCTCAGTGTAACAAACATAAATAAATTATAAAATTTCTGTGTCGATAATCATAATGTCAGGATATTGTTCGCATATTGAAAATTGTAATCCATCTTGTAAAAGTTAATCCAATACAGTAAATTCAATCTAATAAATTTTATATAATTTGTCATAAGAATCTTAAATAGCATGTTAAACAAGTGTTAAAAGATAGTTACCTTATTAAAAATTGTGTAATAACTAATGTCAATAATGTAAAAATCCATGATGTGAAAAATGCAATGTCGTCAATGATAAAATGTTATAACAATTCAGATATAATTCAATTTACAGCTTTATCGACTACTTATGTTAATGTCAAGAAACGCAATGAAGAAATAAATTCTTTATAAGAAGCAAAAACCAACTGAAAACAGTCTAAGAGGTAGAGAAGGACTGTATCATATTTATGTACATATCGGGTAATGACTCGGTATCGTTTTGTTTATTTATGCCATGTGTCTGTTTTTTAATATAAACCATTTCGGATATCAACCTCTTTTTGTAGGAAGGTTCCACATCTAATACTTCTACATTATTCCAATTAAAATTATGATTATTGTCTATTCGATGGTTAGTAACAACTGATGGAGACTTTGATAATTTATTGATATCCGAGATGTGTTCATTGAGTCTAGTTTTTAATTGCCTCTTAGTCTGCCCAACATAACTAGCATCACAATCACTACACGAAATTTTATATATAACATTACGATTTTGCGTATGTTCCAGTTTGTCTTTAATATAGCTCTCTTAATATAGCTTTTAAGTGTATTAGGAATAGTGTACGCGAGTTTGCAGTTGACAGAATTAGCATTAGGTGTAAATTTTTCTAAAATTGATTTTACAAAAGGAACAGTAAAAAACTTTTTGAGACCAACATTATTATTGATGGAATTTGTGTTGTTTAAATGGAATTTTAATCTATTATTAACAGTCGAAAATATAAAATCCAGGGGGTATCCATTTTTTAAAAAATTATTAATCGCGTCAATCAAATTGTTCCATTGAAACCTAGGATGACAATAAAGAATTATCTTGTCAACAACCCTATACACTACTCCTCTCTTATGACACAAAGGATGTTGGGAATGAAAATTAAGGTATCTACCCGAAAATGTGGCTTTACGATAGTTATCAAAAATCAATCTATTATCTTCAACTGAAATCAAAGTGTCTAAAAAACTTATTTTATTATCATTACCAACTTCCATGGTAAACTGAATTCTTGTGTGTAAAGAATTAAAACGTTCCAAAATGCAATTAATACTCTCGGCAGGAGCCGCAAGAATAATATCATCTACGTAACGATAGTAAAAGGATGGCTTAACAGATAATGATTTAATTGTAACTTCCTCAAAATCTTGCATAACAATGTCGGCGACCACTGGTGATAATGGTGATCCCATGGGGGTTCCAAAAATTTGTTTATAATGTTTATTGTTAAAAATAAAAACGGTCGAATTTAGAACAAAGCGAATGGCAATCATAAATTTATCTAATGGAATTTTTGTTGTCTTAGATATAGCATCCCATCTCCTAACAACACTATCAGATGCCAAATCTATAGGAATGTTAGTGAAAAGGGAGACGACATCCAAAGAAACTAATAGAGAATCAGAATCCATTCTAACATCTTTTAATTTTTTAATCAGATCAACACTATTTTTAATAAAACTTGGAGATTCACTAATGGATTTACTTATAATTCGATGTAAAGATAGAGATAAATTATATAACGGACTATTGATGGAAGATACTATGATTCTAAGAGGAAAGTCAATTTTGTGAATTTTAGTCAATCCGTATGCCCTAGGAGTGTTGCCATCAGTGATCAATAAATTTTTATACGTGTATTCATCAATATACTTATTATTTTTCCAGCGAACTAATATATCACGTAAATCATCAGAAAGTTTCTTAGTAGAATCTTTTTTAATAACCTCATAAGTGTTATTATCCGAGAGCATCAATTCCATTTTTTTAATGTAATCAAATTTATTATGAGCTACGGTCACATTTCCTTTGTCAGCTTTGGAAAAGAACACTTCTGGGTGTTCCTTGATGAATTTATTAGTAGAGGCAATCCAATGAGACAAAAGTTTACTATTCGAGTCGTTTTTTATATTATGGAGCTTTTCAAGAATTGGTAAAGCATTATTTCTCACGAAATTTGCAATATTATTAGGACGACCGTTAATATTACATTTAATGTGCTTTAAAAACTCAATAAAAGTATGTTCACAATTAAAATTATTGATAGGAAAACCAAAACCTTCACCTAGTTGCAAGAGATATTTAACTTCTAATGGAATGTCAATATTGCTCAAATTGTAAAACCACTTATCATTTAACGAATCTAACTGGACAGCCTCATCAAAACTTTCAGCGGAAATATGTACCTTTTCAGAAATGCAATTCAAAATTTCACTAGGTACATCTTTAGAGATACCAATCGTTCTACTATTGTTATTAAAAGTACTAACATAAGAAATTGGTTTAATATGTGACAATTTATGAATTCGTTCATTTTCTTTTAGCCAATAAATCTTTTTGTCTATTCTTTTTGTATAAAGCCAAAAACTCGAGTTATTAATATAATCTAAATATTTAAAAAATTCGCAACTCACGGAAGTTGGTAAAATTCTGTAGACACTTGACGAAATGTTGAAAATCTTAATTCGGGTGAAATGCAAATGTTTATAAGAGTCTTTAATTTCAAGCTGTAAAATAGATTTAACATAATTAAATTGTAATCTCTTTAATTTCGTGTAATAATTACTATTATAAAGTGACAAATTTTTATTATAAGTAAATGTCTTTAAATGTGGTGGTATTAAGTTAAACCTAAGACAATTATTAGAAAATCTAATACGTGTTCGAATATTAACAGTTAACTTAACTAAATTACATAAATCTTTAAGTAAATTACAAACTTCATAACCAAAATTAATCCTGATATACGAAAAAGTAAATAATTCTTGATTAAACCGCATCGTTTTCGCCCGCGTGAATAAATAATAATATAAAATAAGGCCCAATAAGTATAAAACAATATGAGTAATAATAAGGGCAATGAGCCAAATACAAAAAGCAAGAAAAATTTTTCAAATTAAGTATAATATAAAATTTAAACATTAATACAGACGTTTCGTCTCCGATAAAACTGATGCTCTCGGATAATAACACTTATGAGGTTATTAAAAAAGATTCTACTAAGAAACTTTCTAATGATTTACGTGATATATTAGTTCGTTGGAAAAATAATAAGTATATTAATGAATACACGTATAAAAATTTATTGATCACTGATGGCAACACTCCTAGGACATACGGATTGACTAAAATTCACAAAATTGCCTTTCCTCTTAGAATCATAGTATCTTCCATCAATAGTCCGTTATATAATTTATCTCTATCTTTACATCGAATTATAAGTAAATCCATTAGTGAATCTCCAAGTTTTATTAAAAATAGTGTTGATCTAATTAAAAAATTAAAAGATGTTAGAATGGATTCTGATTCTCTATTAGTTTCTTTGGATGTCGTCTCCCTTTTCACTAACATTCCTATAGATTTGGCATCTGATAGTGTTGTTAGGAGATGGGATGCTATATCTAAGACAACAAAAATTCCATTAGATGAATTTATGATTGCCTTTAGCTTTGTTCTAAATTCGACCGTTTTTATTTTTAACAATAAACATTATAAACAAATTTTTGGAACCCCCATGGGATCACCATTATCACAAGTGGTCACCGACATTGTTATGCAAGATTTTGAGGAAGTTGCAATTAAGGACGTTCACCGGCTGTAATCGTAGCCAAAAGTTTAGTGCACGCTCGCTTCTCGGTGCATAGCGTATCTCTCCCCCCACTCCGCTTCCCATGTAAATGCTTTTTCTGTGAGTGTACTCACGAGCAAGCAACGGGGTTCGATGTCTTGTATGTATACACGCACACTAGCCTGCGTTGAGTCGCCATGCGGCGACATGCTTAGAAATGCTGTCGGATACACCACTTCGAACTTCAATAACTCAACAACGGCATCGCTACGAATCCCCGTTCTTTTTTATGTTATTCTAGCACCGTCCTGCATCATATCCTACTTTTTTAGAACAATCGTATAAATATCACAGTCGCTATGAATTAAAATGTCACCTGAGCGCACGCTTGGGCTTTACCTTACATGTTAAAAGCTGCAACTTTGAAAATTAATAACTCGAATTCGGTACCGCTATGTTTTCTGGAATTTGGGGGATATATAGATAATGATATTAATAGCATATATAAGTCTAAATTTGAAGCATTTTGTATAGAAATCGATAGATGTGTACAGAATATGAGCCTGAAACGATCAACAGCGGACACCAGCGATGCCTCGACATGAGGAGTTCGGCGCGGAATTAAGATACATCCGATTATCGAAATTTGAAGAAATCGCCCCAAGTTGTGCTTCGTACAGTTGGAGGTAGAGTTCAACATATATCGCGTCAGGTCAGGCGACATTAAGGGGATGCTGGAGTGTCCTGTTTTACCATTAATTAGTTAAATTCTCGTTTCTCTTTATACAATTAGGTATAAAATTAAAATTATAACGATATGATTTAAAAGATGACAACTATGACGCATATTGAGGTCAGAGTAATTCAAAAAGAAAATGAAGATAATTATTATATATATATATATATAATACTATACTATAATATACTATACTATATATATATATAGTATATAATGCCCAACTAATTTATTTATTGAATAATACATATATATATAGGGCTCGGGCCTCGGCGATGAATGTTTCGGTTGATCTTCGATTCTGCTCGGATGTCGAGAGTTCAGCGGCAAATCTCGTATAGCAGAATGCAGTATATGAATGAAATTTTGGAATACTCATTGCTTTTATACTAATTAAAGCTCCTAGTTCGTTTCTGCAAGTTTAATATTGTTTTTTTGAGGTTTTCTGCATGCTGCTAGCTACTTCTTGTGAATGTGTAAGGTTTGAAATTATATTGTATGCAGTACATACAAATCGACTCGGATGTTGAAGTGTCGACTTAGTAAGAGCGTCATTTCTCTCATCGACCGCGTGCAAACGAAGTACTGCTATTCAACTACAAAAATGGATTGAATCATTGTGTAAAGTACACCAGTAATATATTATCAGCTGAAACCGTCATAATGATAATATATTTTTAAACAATAACAAGAAAGAAGGAAGCACAAAGCAAAGCCTATCACGGTCAAAGCTAGATCACGATGCTTATTATCATTATGTGTGAATTTTATATACCGCGTATGTAGCTCCCCTAATCGCGTGCCGAAAATTTTTTCAGACTTACAACGCAACTCTAAATAACTACCGCGGTAATATTACTTTAGTTAAATTGACAATCAATCTAACAAATTTCGATGCTTATAGCATCTTATTAGATCTTAATATATTTTTGTATATATAGAAATATATGTATATATCAGGATCGTTATTTATGTCTTTATGCCTGTTCTATAATAGACTTGTAAGTCGTAAGCCGTAAGGAAATTGGTCAAACATAGCTGGATATGAAATGAATAATCGATCATGATTGGCTAATTTCTTATAATTTGCGATTCTCTATTGTAGAAGAGATGTTAGAGGAAGAATCGTGCGTCCTTGCCACATTCGAAATATTACAAGAGATAAATATGTCAGTACAAAACTATATACAATAAATTATACTAACAATGAGCTTGAAGATTGATATATTATTATACAAAAAGATGTTAGTATTACTGCATCGATCATAATTAGGTATTAGTCAATAATTTTTATTAAAAATACTCTTTTTTATTACATTTTTTATCACATAGAAAATCTCACGATGTTGCACAATCCTTACGATTCCTTATAAAATTCTTATATTATTATATGTAAAATATCAGGGTAATAAAAATGATAAATTGTTATTGTTACGTCCGGCGCGGCAATGCGGCACTATTCCGCCCCTTTTCTTTCTTTCTCATTATTTACGCGCCGTACGAATTTACTAATGTGCATGCAATAACGCTTTACGGCGCCGCGCTCAAACGAGGACACCAACTCCCGGGCGACACGTGCCAGATAATTAATATATGAATTCTCTACTTTAAATGAATGCATCGACATGCAGGAAGGCAAGCCAGTATCCGTTGACGCGCTCTACGCTTAAATCCATTGCGCTACTCTAATTAAATCATCCTTTTTCTTTCCGAATCTTCTATGCGATAGTCAGGCGCAGCGAGTGCGCGAGAGTACTGTACATCATGCGACACTCGAGAATTCGCGTGGCCGAAAAACTATTAATTGGAATGTATGGCCTTATCCTAGCGCCTCCACGCTCGCTAGCGAGAAATCGACCACCTACGTCTTTAATAAATTCGAGCCAAACTTATGCTAAATATCAAAGCAATGCGATCGCTAATTAGGGATATATTTAATATGTGAAAACACGATTTATTGCCGAATTCAGCGTTTCCGCACACCGCGGCCACCAAGCTGGCCTTATAAAGTAAATGTACCAGTTTGTATGGACACGACCTAATTGTTGGACAAATTGTGACAATTTTAAATATTAAGCTTTTGATGATATGTATTACTCCAAATAAATTTTTAAGCAATTTTTCATATTATTTAGAAATTAAGTATTATATAATTTATTTATATTAAAAATGATACTTTTGTAAAAAAAATTTCGTTTATGGACAATCGTCCATTTATTAGGACATTCGCACATATGCGTGTATCAATTATTGGACATTCCTTAGCGTACCTGTCTACTGCAAACATATTTTGTATATATTACATATAAAACTTTATATAAAACTTCACTAATTACAATTTCGATAAACTTTTTTGAACAATCTTGATTGATAAGTAAGTAAAATGCGATTCTCTTCTATAATAAGAAAATTGCTTATTATTTGTCCAATAATTGGGTTATACTTTTGTGGACACAGAGACACGTCACATTTTTTGTCCAATAAAGGACATTTGAATCATATTATATTTATGACTAAATACAATTTATAATAAACGCAAATAACATATTTGATAATGGATTTAGTTTCAGAAAACATCCATTCTTACTAAGCATGTGTAATAAACTAAAATTTTAATGTTTCTAAAGTTTAAATAAATGATTTCATCGTGCAATTCCTTAACTGTCCAATAACCGGTACATTTACCTTATAAGCGAGCGAAAACCAGCGCTCGGGTATAATTCTATTTTTTCGTCCCATTAATTTCTTATTGTATTATAAGTTCATATCAGTTCTATTATTCATTCATTCTAGTTCTAAAATTCAATCATTATTAGTGTAGTCTCATTGTAGTTCTAAAATTCGCTCAGTTATAGTTCTTTCCTTCATCATATTAGTCTCTCATTATTGTGTAGTAATTCTATCACTCTCATTGTACATAGTAGTTCTACCATTCAGTCTTTAATATCAGTTCTATTATTCGTTTTATAGTTTCACTCATTCTGTATAAGTTCGTATATAATAAGTTCATTATTGTTCTATTCTTCATAGTAATAGTAGTTTAGTCCTATACAGGGGCGTCGACTTGAGATTTGACCATGTGTGGAAGTAGGAGTTGGGGTGGGCGAAGTGACAACCAAAAAAAAAAAAACAAAAAAAAGCTCCTCCGAAATTGTATACACAAATCGCTGTAAGGAATTATTACTCTTTTATTAAGGGAGTTGCGTAACTTTCGTACTTTTTTGAAGCATATACCAATATGCAGTTGCAACACTTTTACTTTTCCTGCTTATAAATCCGTCCATTACAGCTTCAACATCCAGATTTTTTTCAACATCCGAATGAATGTATGCAGCACAGCTGTACTATTTAATATTTAATAATATTTTTTAATCTTCTTCCTCTTCATGTGCCTTATCCGGTCCCCCGGACGTTGGCCATGATTTCCTCGCCAGTGATACCCTGGGAATTAAATAAACCGAAGTGATTTCCCGTTGCCTTCTTCGGTATACTTTCATATAGAGACCTATATGAAAGTAAACCGAACAGTTTAACGCCGGATCTGAACGGCACTGGTCTCTTAACCAAACGATCGCTGGTCAGATCGACAAACAATCGATATACAAAATCGATTTTGTCGATATATAAAATCTCCTAAGAAAAAGATCTTTCCGTAGTACAGGATGTTGCACAATTTATAAACAGGAGTTCTATCATTTTTGTGTATTTTAACTCAATTTCTCTCACATCTTCTTTTAAAAAGTTTACGACATCTTTTACATTTTTTATCTCTATTTTCTAAGCACTAGTAAAATACCGATCGAGGGTCATAAAAGCGACAACCGCCGTTCGAGTTGTAAACATACGACTTTACTTTAATCAACTTTCATTTTTGATAAAATATTAAATAATAAATTATTTCATCAAGAAATAATTTTTATATTCTTCGGATTTCCAAGTGTGGAATTACACATATGGAAAAATTTCGAGTATGGAGTACTCCACATCAACCACACTATAGTCGACGCCCATGGTCCTATAGATTACGGTTCGTCCGATTGTTATTAGCGTCGACTCTTGTGGTGCGAACTCGATCGCTTAGCATTAATTATCTAGATTCCGCCTTTCGTGTAAGCGCGAAACGTAAGTGAAGTTTAATTGATTGATTAATTGAGCAGTACGTTAACTAGGTACGGCGTAATTCAGGTTATTCGCGCGTTTCGTATCGAGTGTCGAATCAATCCCCCCTTTTTTTCTGTTTCTTTTTTTTGATCCGATCTTAATAAATTAACAAGTCAATGCAACTCTTTCTTTTCCTCTTTTGTAATTCCATATTAATAAAGCCATTCGTGAACTGAACAACGATGAACCATCGTTCTTATTATTTCTTTCTTTTTATTTTTCTTTTCTTTTAAGCGTGTGTAGTGTGTGTATCAATGAGTGCGTGCGTGCGAGGAGTCCCCCAGTGAGTAGCCTCCCCCATATTTACGGCCAGGAACTGAGCGCTGCCTAAGTAAGCGAACTTTTCCATACCTATCCTCTTTTTTTTTATAACTGCTACTCACTGGTCTTTCGTCTGTCTCGTCGCCATCATCAATATTGTTGGTTAGTTGTTAGCAATACCATCCAAATTGTGAAACGCTCTCATCGAGAATCTTACATTATACCGTGTGTCTCTAGATGGAAGATAAATTGAAAAATATTATTAAAACAATTACATTTAGAGCGTTGGCGTTGGAGCGACAATTTGATAAGTAAGATTAAGTACCATTTGTATACAGTCTGACTTTCGAATTTTCATCTTATTGACTATAAATCATGAAGAACATATTTCGACACATTGTTAATTTAAGATAATGAATTAATTTATAAGATTATGAATTTTTTGTACCAAATTGAATTTTTTTAAATTGTAACATGGAAGTAACATTGAAAATGACCCGATCGGAGTCGAAACGTTTGTTGTATTGTAGCTACTTCTTATTTATATTAAAGTTTAAGTTATTATGTTATCGACTCTTTACCCTTTATTAATTTGATATGTTTAATAAGTAAGTAGATATATTTATAATAGAATATCACAATATCTTATTCAGCAGAGTAAAGTGACGCCTTTCAGTACAAACGATTGTTGCCTTTCTGTTTTGTTATAGCTGAGTATCGACCATGTAACTTTTTCGCTGTGCGTTAAACTTGTGCTCTCTCTCTCTCTCTCTCTCTCTCTCTCTCTCTCTCTCTCTCTC
>NW_017278977.1:19972-22103 GCF_001594065.2 Cyphomyrmex costatus | reverse complement strand
TATTTATTTATCTATCCGTACATAAAAAAACGGTACATAAATGTCAATAGCTAAAGCTTACATATGAGCATTATTAAACAAAATTATACGTATGAATAATATATTATTTTGCTCTGAATCTACTAACAATAAGTATCTTTGTCCAATGCGATAAATACAAAGCAGTATGTAATAAAATTTCTTTTATATAATATTTGTAATAGTACAATAGTAAGTATAGTGTCTTCTACGATTATGGAATATGAAATGTCAGTGTAACATATTATAGTTGGTAATAAAATTTCAGAGGATGATCCATTCTGGCACTTATATCTACTTCTAGTATAAATTATTTTGAAAATAATGTAGAGGAACTGCATCTCTTGCAAAGATTAATTTCTGATCACCATAAATTATACGTGAACATATTCCATCGAACCACTAAAACTTAAATTCCATAATTTGTTACACTATGCAAGAAAGATTAAAGATTTTGGTCCTTTGCGTTATTTATCGTCCATCAGATTTGAAGCTTTTCATAAACTGTCCAAAACTAATGCACGTTTAGTAAACTCACGTATAAATATTGTATTTACATTAAGTCTTAACTTACAACTCAAGTTTGCGCATCGTATTTTAAGTAAAAAAGGTTTTGATCCAAAAATAGTTTATGACAGATATATCTGTAACATTTCAAATTTGCCTGAATATTGTTTTATAAAAAATTTGATAAGTGATAATTGCTGTATAATTTCTTGGGTTAAAAAATTAATGGTTTTACATACAAATCAAACTTTGTATTTTGCTTGGGTTCAAATGAATGTATAGCGAACCACAGTTTGGAATAATTAAATATGTTGCTACAGATAACTATAGACAGTTTTATATTATTTATAAATCTCTTGTAAAAATATTGGTTTAGATTCTCATCAGGGAATGGAAGTAACTCGTTACTTGTAACGAAGTTACAGTTACAAGTTACTTTTTTGGTAACTTTACTGGTAACTGCGTTACTTTCTTTTTTTGGTAACTGTAACTGTAACGAGTTACATTTTTTGGGTAACGGTAACGAAATTTACAGTTACTTTTGTCGTTACTTTGCACACGATTAAACACGGTTCGATTGGATACATGCTATCTATAGCGCTTATCAATAAGACTTGAAAGCCCTTAGACATTCGGCCGTTATGATTCAGTAATTATTTTACACTTCTATCTTCTATGTAATACATAGGACATACAAATATTTCAGTTTGCTGCATATTTTACAGGTTTTAGAATTACAAAATTGTGTTTAAAAAAAATTAAAAAATAAATTAAATAATAGTAAAATGAGAAGGGCTATGAACCCAAAAAGCGAAACAGTTTAAAAGACGATGACAATAAGTGTCGAAACGTCGTTTGTTTTTATCTTGTTTTATCTATGTATTGTTCTAATATATATTTATACATTTAATTACATTGTCATCGTCGTTCTTATCGGAAATAAACTGTTTCATTTTTGGCTCGTAACTCTTCTCATTTTACTTTTATTTAATTTATTATTTGAGCCATTCTACATTGTTTTTTTTTTTTTTAAAAAAAACTATATATTTGTCGCAGTATTACATATAAAAAAAAAAAAGCAAAAGTACATTTTTAAATTGATTTTAAAAAAGTAACGGAAAAGTAACGAAAAGTTATTTTTCAAGTAACGGTAACTGTAACGAGTTACTTTTAAAAAGCGATAACTGTAACTGTAACTAGTTACATTTTTTACTCGGTAACGAGTAACTGTAACTAGTTACTTTTAAAAAGTAACTTTCCATTCCCTGATTCTCATAAATATGCATATGAAAATCACTTAAATTAACAAACCATAATGTTAGAACCGTACGACTCAACTTTTTGTAACTAGAAGTATCAGTTGTATTGCTGATGGCAGCAAATTAATTACAATGTTTGTATAAACAATCTCTAGAATTTTGATTAATGGGTAAATTCTAATTAAAATTGTAAAGTTTGTAAGTTATTGTTATAAGATTCATAAAAGAAATTATGACTGGAGTTGTAATTTGATGCGTACCATAAGACGTACGATTGTTTTGTGTAAATATCTGCAATTTTTCGTAAATATATATATATATATTATATCATATATATATATATATAT
>NW_017278977.1:12240-19796 GCF_001594065.2 Cyphomyrmex costatus | reverse complement strand
ACGTTAAATAGGGCGAATAAGAGTCAAATTACAATTTGAAATCTAAATCTGATAATTTATTCTAATATTACATATTGCAAAGAATATCACGTAATTTTTGGCGTTTCGTCCCGGCTTCCACTACTGGACTCATCAGTAAGGCATTGTAGTGGAAGCCTACCTTATACGCCTTGGTAAGTTATTAATCGAGATTCTATATAAAGAGATATACGCGTATCTTAGTACTTGCGAGAATTTACGAATATCGATAGACCTCTGATGGCGAGTCGACGTAGTGATACTCTTCGCAATATTTATCCAAAGTAAGAAATAACATTTTATTAATATATAGTCCCTCCAAATTGCGCGCCGAACAATTGTCGGACTTGCAACGCAACTCTAATAATCTGATTTTTAAATGTCCCCTCTCCCTAATTATTGCGCGCCGAAAGGATTTCGGTCTTACAACGCAACTCTAATCATTTAAAATATCTCCCCTCCTAAATTCCCGCCAAAAATTACGTGATATTCTTTGCAATATATAATATTAGAATAAATTATCAGATTTAGATTTTAAATTGTAATTTGACTCTTATTCGCCCTATTTAACGTGTTAATTATTATTAAAAATAAAAGAGTCCTTCAAATCTTCAATTCATTTGTTTTCAAACCGCAGGCTATAACAATGCGGATAATACATTATTGTAAGTTTTTTCATTAAGTTAAATTAACAGTTTCTAGATTAAAGTATTTATAGTTGTGTTTCAAGACCGAAAATCCTTCGGCGCGCAAAATATTTAGGAGGGGGGATATTTTAAATGATTAGAGTTGCGTTGTAAGACCGAAATCCTTTCGGCGCGCAATAATTAGGGAGAGGGGACATTTCGAAATCAGATTATTAGAGTTGCGTTGTAAGTGCGACAATTGTTCGGCGCGCAATTTGGGGGGACTATATATTAATAAAATGTTATTTCTTACTTTGGATAAATATTGCGAAGAGTATCACTACGTCGACTCGCCATCAGAGGTCTATCAATATTCGTAAATTCTCGCAAGTGCTAAGATACGCGTATATCTCTTTATATAGAATCTTGATTAATAACTTACCAAGGCGTATAAGGTAGGCTTCCACTACAATGCCTTACTGATGAGTCCAGTAGTGGAAGCCGGGACGAAACGCCAAAAATTACGTGATATTCTTTGCAATATATAATATTAGAATAAATTATCAGATTTAGATTTCAAATTGTAATTTGACTCTTATTCGCCCTATTTAACGTATTAATTATTCTGAAATTATTATTTTCTATTGTACGGTCTAGTATAAATTTCAAATCAAATCTCAATAACCGACTTTTACATTTTGTGCACTAAGAATAACATATTGCAGTTATTTTCTAGAAAACTGTAATATGCAAATTGTAATCTGTTTTACTTATATGTATGTATGTTCATTTCGAATTTGCACCTTGAATAATCTATCAGTTACTTTTCGTAATACATATTCATAGAAACATAGAAAATATATTAGTAGAAAATATATGTTATGTATGTTCACTTTGAACTGACACATTTAGTAATATATCAGTTACTTTTTGTGGTAATATATTATATTAGATAATATCATTTAAAGTGTTAAAGGTTTAAATTATTAGGGATCTTTTTTTGATTAGATGAACATTTAAAGATTTAAAGGTCAAAATTTTTGAGTGGTTAAATTATCAGGGATCTTTTTTTGATTAGATGAACATTTAAAGATTTAAATCTTTGAGAGGATTCTTTTTTGAATAATAATTAAAATGAACAATTCTAAATAATTCATTAGTTAAACTTTCGCTCGTATGATAATAAAATAAATTCTTACATTAGCATACCAGGTCAAATATTTATTTAAAACGAGCTAATAATTAGTATTAAATAATTGTAATTTTAAATCTTTACAAAATAATTCTACGCAGAACGTTTCGACTTTACTTAGTCATCATCAGCCGCAACATAATCTTTGACAAACCCCTTATAAATTACATACATTAATCCAATTACACATACATATTAAATCCCTCGATGTCATTAACAAAAAGCATTTTCACTTACATACATACTCAAAAAAATTAACCATCTAAAATTACATATGTCATCTTCTATAAATCAAAGAGCCCATTCTACGGTCGGTAGCGAAAACAGGCAGTCATATCAGTGTCCCAAACGAAGAGAGTGGATCATTATTACGTCAATTATTAAAATCGGTTTCCTTCTCAGTTATTATCATGTAGTGTGATGTGTGTATTATAAGGTTTACATTATGCTCTGTTGTAAAAATATATAAAACTTAGTTATACTTAGAAGCAAGTCAAATTAATATCGTAAAACACTCACTCAAATTATGTGGTACGATGTATTTTAATATTGTTAATTTGTCAATTTCTTTTTAAACTTATGTTATAAATTATAAACTGTACATATACATGTTGGTCGCGACAAAACCATATTACGAATAAGTCTTTTGTCTATCAGAAAGTCAAACACACATATCCCACTCTATTTGTTTTTAGAAATTGAATCCAATAAACAAACATATATGTCATCTAAAGATTCAGTGTCTTTCTTTAAATTTATTCCGTTTGATTGTTCTTTTATATGTAACATTTCAGAAATCAGTCTTTTATTGTAATTCGATTCCGAGTCTAAAATCTTGACATGATTCCATTCAAAATTATGATTACATTGCAGTGAATGCAACGTCACCACCGAATGTTTAGATGCCTCCAAGTTTTTATTTTTCATATGTTCATTTATTCTAGTATTAAGTCTTCTCTTCGTTTGCCCCACATATGATGCATCGCAGTCTTTACAGTGTAATTTATAAACCAAATTATTGTTATCATATAAACTTTTTTTATCTTTATGTACTCTAATAAATTTATTTAGTTTATTTATACATTTATATCCGATGGTATAAACGGATTTACTGATCATTTTCGTGACTGATTGCGTGACACCTCGAATAAATGGAAGATCAAAAAATTTTTCTTTTGTCATTTTATTTATATTGTCTTGTTTATTATTAATATTATTAGATAAATTGTTCAATTTTTTTATTCTCACATTCATTGTTTTAAAAATTAATTCTAAAGGATATCCATTATTTTGGAGAGTCCTAATCACCATTTCCACATTTTTTTGGTGAAACTTAGGATTCGACAATAAAATTGCTCTGTCTACCAAGCTAAAAATTGTGCCTTTTTTATGACATAATGGATGATTTGAGAAATAAGATAAATATCTACCCGAATATGTTTCTTTATGAAACCAATCAATCGAAATCGCACCTTCATCAACAATGATCAATAAATCCAAAAAACTTATTCTATGGTTAGTTTCAACTTCAACGGTAAACTGCAACCTATCATGTATACTATTAAAAGTCTCTTGTATCAAGCCAACCTTGTCACCAGGTGTCGACATAATTATGTCATCCACATATCGAAAGTAAAATGAGTCACTTAAATTAAGAGAATTTAACGCTTTTTCTTCAAGATCCTGTAACACAATGTCTGCTACTATGGGAGAAAGCGGAGAACCCATAGGAGTACCATGAGTCTGTTTATATATGACATCGTTGAACTTGAAATATGTTGAAGATATCACAAATTCAACCGCCTGTAAAAATTCATTCTTCGGGATAGAAATCTTATGTTCAATATATTGCCATCTATTATTAATGCTTTCCATAATAAGATCTTGAGGTACATTAGTAAACAATGATTTAACATCAAGAGAGATTAGTATATCAGAATCATTAATTCTTTTGCCAGAGAGTTGTTTGTATAGGTCATAACTATTAGGAGCTCTTCTTAGATTTTGAGGTAAATTCTTACTTATAATATCATGTAAAAACTCAGCTAACGGATATAAAGCAGTGTTTATGGAGGATACAATTATCCTTAATGGATAATTTTCTTTGTGAATCTTAATAAGGCCATATGCTAAAGGAAGGTATGAGTCTGATGATTGGAGAACAAACTTTTTACTATTGGAGATAAATTCTTTGTCACACCACTGCTTAATAATTGAATTTAAGTCTTTTTCTAATTTTTTAATTGGATTTCTTTTTACTATGTTATAAGTACTATTATCTCTTAATAATTCCTCCATTTTTTTGTTGTATTCATCTTTGTTTAACGCAATTGTAACATTTCCTTTATCTGCCTTTGTGAAAATAACATTTGGATTCCTTTTGTAAAACGAAAAAGTCTTTTTGTACAATCTCATAATTTCAGAATCTAAATCATTTATATGTTTATTGATTACAAATTTTTCTAGTTTCGGGACTGCAGTAGTGCGTAACTTATTTTTACATTTATTATTGAATGTCCGATTATTATTTTCAAAATCTTTAATGAATTCATGTACCGCATACTGTTTATTCAACGATGGTGGGAGACTAAAATTGTTACCCAACTGCAACAAATTTGATACTGCTGGTGGTATGTCCGTCCCTGATAAATTAACAAACCATTTTTTATTAGTGGAATCTAACGGATTACTTATATTATCTGTAAATTTTTTTGGATCTATGACTCCTTTAACTCTCTCATTGTTTAAACTAAACTCAATCGGTTTGATTTTATTTATATTTTCTATATCCTTTCTCGTTTTTAAATTAACAAATTTTTTCCTATGTATATTAAATTGTCTAAATCTGAAATTATTAAATGAGATGTTATGATGTCTTTGAATGTTCCTCCAAATATAAAAAGAAAGACAATTATTAAAATGGTTGGACATGGTTGTCATAGACCTATACAAACTGTCTAATAGCCTATGCAAATCATAAATTTCTATCTTTAATAATTTTTTTCCTAAGTAATTATATAAATTATCAATTTTCTTTATAGAATTATAGTGACCGGAGACAGATTTTACTCTCGATATGCGTAACAAATGAGCAGGTAAACAACGACTCACTTTACATGATTTTAAAAATTGTAGTTGGGATGATGTTCTAATAATTTTATAATTTAAATTAATCCAACACTTTAAAGCATGACATGTATGTTCACCAAACGCATTATAAATAAATTCAAAATTAAATTGATGACATGTAAACGGAATATTTCCCCCACGCATTCTCAGACCAGCGTATAATCAATAATAATTAAAATGAACAATTTCAAATAATTCATTAATTAAACTTTCGCTCGTATGATAATAAAATAAATTCTTACATTAGCATACCAGGTCAAATATTTATTTAAAACGAGCTAATAATTAGTATTAAATAATTGTAATTTTAAATCTTTACAAAATAATTCTACGCAGATTCTTTTTTGAACATGGCTTGACCTTTTCATTTTTATGATATGGTTTGTTTAGGATATCACTTATTTTTCAGAGTACAAATATATCACAAGTATAAATAAAAAAATAACGAAAGAGAGTGAAATACGGCGAAAGAGAGAGGTATACTGGAGGTGGTTGGTGTTTTCAAAGCTTATATATGTTATGTTTCTTATTTTTAAACGTCATACCAGTCAGCAGTCGAGTATATTTAAAATAATTTTATTTAAAATATATATTTCAATTATATATGTATATATGTATTTAATATGAGGTGAGGGGTACAGCGGGAAACGGAGGTCGAAAGTTATATACACTTTATGTATGTTCACTTTGTACTGGCATCTTTAATTAATAATCAGTTTCTTTTCGTGGTTGTTATTATATTAATATACAATTTAGTCATATAAAAAACTAATTAAAAAGTGAAGAGTTCAGTACCAGTTATGTAATTAATTCTTTAAATTTAATTCTTTAAAGAATTAAACGTTCTTTATAACTTCCATAATTTTTATTTTAAATAAGTTTTCAAAACTTATTTTTCGTACTAGGGCGCGTAAAATGCAATTTTACACCCCGGAAAATTGTAAATAAATAACACCCAATTACTCCCCACTCAGCAAAACAATCCATGAACCTCATTCCCCACCTTCACAGCTCCCTAGTACGAAAAATTTTGTTTGCGACTCGGGAGTAAGGTTTTCACACCCGCGTGTGTTCGACCGTACACTCGGGCTGGCTTCGCCAGCCCTCGTGCCGTCGAACACCCTCCGGGTGTAAAAACCACTTTTACTCCCTAGTCACAAAAATAACTATTTCGTACTAGGGCGAGTAAAATGCGATTTTACACCCCGGAGAATTGTAAATAAATAACACCCAATTACTCCCCACTCAGCAAAACAATCCATGAACCTCATTCCCCACCTTCACAGCTCCCTAGTACGAAAAATTTTGTTTGCGACTCGGGAGTAAGGTTTCCACACCCGCGTGTGTTCGACCGTACACTCGGGCTGGCTTCGTCAGCCCTCGTGCCGTCGAACACCCTCCGGGTGTAAAAACCACTTTTACTCCCTAAAAATAACTATTATAATAATATATTTCTTATTTTTAAATATTCGTGATACCAGTCAGCAGTCGGAAGTATTTAAAATAATTTTATTTAAAATATATATTTCAAATATATATAATATATACATATGTACAGCGGAAAGCGGAGGCGATTCGAAAATAGGTCGAAAGTTACATACACTTTTATACATGATAACTACGTAGAACTTTGTACTGGCAACTTTAATAATTAACAATCAGTTACTTTTCGTGGTAATATATTACAATTTAACTCGTGATAGTACTGCGACAGTTTTTTTAAATATACATCATATCGGTCAGCAGTCGGTAATATTTAAAATAATAATTTTATCATTCAGTTCATATGAGAATGTACGCTGTAAAGATATATTACTTCCATTTCTAAAAAATTAAATTAAAACAAATGTTTTTAGAAAAAAGATAATTCTTATTTTGAATACATTTTCAAAACTTATTTTATGTTTCTTATTTTTAAATATTCGTCATACCAGTCAACAGTCGGGAGTATTTAAAATAATTTTAAATATTTAATATGAAATAAGGGGTACAGCGGAAAGCGGCGGCGATTCGAAAATCGGCCGAAAGTTATATACACTTTACGCATGTTCACTTTGTACTGGCAACTTTAATAATTAATAATCAGTTACTTTTCGTGGTAATATATTACAGTTCAACTCGTAATAGTACTGCGACAGTTTTTTTAAATATACGTCATATCGGTCAGTAGTCGGTAGTATTTAAAATAATAATTTTATTTAATATGTATTTAAAAGATGACTGCTCGGTTTATCGATGAGCCGGGTGAGGGAGGGGATATGAAACTCGCGCGCATCCGTCCTTCCACATCAAACAATCCCCAAGATTGTTTTCACTACAAACCGTCTAATATTAACGGTTCAATTTTCTTTATTACCTTCATTTAAAAAAAAAATTTTTTAATAAAGTTTTTTACAATTAAATAAAATAATTTTTCAAAATTTCTCTTTTTAAATATTCGTCGTACCAGTCAGCAATCGGGTTCTTATTTTAATTAATATTTTAAGGTCCGGCAGGTCGGAAAAATAATTATATCTAATGATATAAGATATTGTTGGTGATCATAAAAAATCATTTAAAAATATTATAGAACGAAAGAGAGTGAAATACGG
>NW_017278977.1:5494-12206 GCF_001594065.2 Cyphomyrmex costatus | reverse complement strand
CGAGTGGAGGAGGTCCGGTGAGCCGAAGATGGTAGAGGCGCGAGTGAAAGGTGAGAGAGGATGTTAAAAAGTTGTAATAACAAAAAAGAGTGAATTATGGCGAAAGAGAGGGGCGGTGGGAGTGGGTGGCGGGGATAGGGGTAAGGGCGGGGGAGAATGCCCAGTGGGTCGAAGATGGTAGAGGTGCGAGTGGAAGGTGAGAGAGGATGTTAAAAAGTTGTAACAACGAAAGATAGTGAAATACGGCGAAAGAGAGTGGCGATGGGAGTGGGTGGTGGAGGTAGGGGGAGGGGCGGGGGGAGAAAGTCCAGCGGGTCGAAGATGGTAGAGGTGCAAAGCGGTTAGGTACGCTTTCCATTAAAAAACAGGAGAATGGTATCAATGCACAAAAAGACACTGAAAAATTAGACTAAATCTATGATTGTTTGTTTTTTAATTATTACCATCTTAATAATAAACAAGTTTTGACGTTTCAACAGCCAAATCATATATTCCTTTATTCTTGTGACAATTGTTTTACACAGAACATCTACGTTTGATTATATTATTTTGTATTTGAAGAAGGAAAATTGTACATAGAGAGAACATCTTAAATTTCCGTAAGTAATAATAATATCTGTAAAGTGTCATATCACATATAAAATAAATAGAAAACATTCTAAAAATTCTAACCTGAGTGTAAAAATTAGTATAAATAATTTGTACCTTAATCGTAAATATTTCAACACTTGAAGAGAAGGCGTGATTAGAGTTCATATTTTAAAAAACTGAGCAAGTCTGCAACTTCTCACATGTGATTCCGGCGACTTCTACATGTATAATGTCAGAAAAGAAAACACAAAGTTCTGACAGATGATCGAAAGAACAAAGACAAGGAAAGAGTGTATTAGGAAGGAGAAAGAGACTGAATAATATTAGAGTATGTATGCTTTCCTTTTAGAGGGCACACTCGATACAAACGTCGTTTTATCCTTTTTGACATTCAACGAATAACAAAGATAGAACGATGTTTGTGTCGAGTGTGTCCTTTAAAAGGAAAGCATACTATATTTTAGGCAAAGAGTTCGTGTCATTTTGCTTATTAATCCCATTCTTTTGTTTTTTAAAATATGTACCATTTCCGATATTAGTCTTTTACTATAAGAGGGTTTAATGTCCAGAATATCTACTTCATCCCAATTAAATTTATAATTTTTTTCCATACGATAGTTCGAAATTACAGATGGAGATTTTGATTTTTTATTTAGGGTAAACCCGGTATATACGCCGCGTCAGGAAATACGCCGCAGAAGTCAGAAAAAATAGAAGGAGTGGGGATAATTTTCCGTCAATTACTTTGTTACATGCCTTTATGGTATATTAGTATTATGTTATGATTTCAGTTTTTTATTGTTAATATTAATGAAATTATTGCGAGTTAAATCGATTTTTTACTGTAATAAGTAGTGCCATCATAACTTATAATCTACATAAAATGATTATTATAGAGCGTGTAAAAGACTTAGTGGTTATTTTGCAATACATATGTGTAGAGGAATAGTAAAGCATGTTGTATAGCAAAATGCAAGTGCTTTGCTCCTGTATTGTTTGTTTAATTAGTTGTCATATACTATATCCCATCTATTTGGGATATACGGCATTTTTAGCGAGCGGGATGCTGTGCCGCAGCACAGATGCTCTATTTAAGAAGTTTTTGTTAATTCTAACAATTATATTTTGCATTAATGCATAAATGTTGATAAATCTTAAACCTTTAAAGATTATTTTCAAAGATTTAAAGCTATTTTAAAAAATTGTATTAAGTCCTATTTGTATTCCAATTTTCATTCTGAACAATAAAAATTGTCATATATTAATAAACAATGCAAGTTACGTCGTCATTTTTCATCTTACTTATATATTATTTGTGATTTTCTTATGAATTATATATGAGTGGCCATATTATCCCCCCCTATGGGATAAATGGCAAAAATGCAGGGGTTTGAAGAAGTTACTTTTATGGAAAATAAATTATTTTGGATTTCTAATATTTTTTTTACATAGATAATACAAAGTTTTTATTTGTATAATTAATTTGCTTTAAACATAGTAAATAATAATTGATAAATTAAGTTTTCGATAGGTGCGGCGTATATACCGGGTTTACCCTATATCTGTAATATGTTCGTGTAATCTGTTCTTTAGTTGTCTCTTTGTTTGACCAACATAACTTACGTCACAATCGTTACACGATATTTTATAAACCACATTTTGATTTTGTAAATATTCTAATTGGTCTTTTCCTCTTTTTATGTAATTCTTTAAGGTATTTGGAACAGTAAAGGCTAATTTACTATTGTAAACGTTAGCAATAGGAGTGAATTTTTGTGATATTTTATCAACATAAGGGATTACAAAAAATTTATTTAAATTGTTATTATTGTTAGACGTACTATGATTATTAATATGAAACTTAATTCTATTATAGATCGTTGAAAATATACAGTTCAAAGGGTATCCGTTATTTAAAAAAATTTTTATAGCTTCAATCAAATTGTTTTGTTGAAACCTGGGATGGCACAAACGTACTATCTTATCCACAACACTATAGATAACACCTCTCTTATGGCACAAAGGATGGTGTGAATGGAAGCTAAGGAATCTCCCGGAAAAAGTTGACTTTCGATATCCGTCAAAGATTATGTTGTTACCATTTACAATTAATAAAGTGTCCAAAAAATTTATTTTTCCGTCTAAGCCAACTTCCACAATGAATTGTAATCTATCATGTAAAGAATTAAATATATTCAAAATATCTTCGATGCTTTCAGAAGGAGCCGCTAAAATTATATCATCTACGTATCTGTAGTAGAAAAGCAATTGTACTGGTAACTTAACAATTGCTATTTTCTCAAAATCGTGCATAACGATATCTGCAACCACTGATGATAGAGGTGAACCCATGGGAGTTCCAAATATCTGTTTATAAGTTTTATTATTAAATTTAAAAAAAGTCGAATTTAAAACTATCCTAAGAGCGATTAAAAATTCGTCTAATGGAATTTTAGTATTTTTTGATATAGCATCCCATCTTCTAACAACATTGTCAGATGCCAAGTCTACAGATATGTTAGTGAATAAAGATACTACATCAAGAGAAACCAAAGAATAATCTGGCTTGAAATCGATATCCTTCAATTTATTAACCAATTCAAAACTGTTTTTTAAATTTCTGTTAAAGTTAGGAATTGAATTAATAATAATATTATGCAAGTAAAGTGACAAATTGTATAACAGACTATTGATAGATGAAACTATTATTCTGAGTGGGTAATTGACTTTGTGAATTTTTGTTAATCCATAGGCTTTAGGAATGTTTCCATCAGTGATAAGTAATTTATGGTATGTAAGTTCTTCAATAAAACTATTTCTTTTCCATCTGCCAAGTTACGCAAATCATTAGTCAATTTCTTAATTGGATCTTTTTCCATAATTTCATAAGTATTTATATCTGAAAGCATCGATTCCATTCTATGGATATAATCTATTTTATTTAAAGCAACTGTGACATTCCCTTTGTCCTCTTTCGAAATCAAAACATCCGGATTATCTTTCAACATTTGGCTCTTGGCCCTTCTTTTATTTTATATGTTTTATACTGAATGAGCCTTATATTATATTAATTTTTTAATGTTATTTCTAATTATTTATTATATGACTGAAGAGGACTTCTGTATGAGTTGAAACATTTCGTGATTGATTTTTGAGATTATTTAATAAAGATTGTTCATCTGATAATTCCTTGCTTGTTTATAATACCGAAATTACAATATCACACATTTGTTTTTATAACAAGCGTTATTCTAGAATTTATATTTTTATCATAACTTTTCTTAACTTATAATAATGATAAATGATATCGTCGCTACATTCGCAATAGGAAGTTTAACCTTTTAACTACATGCGTTGTAATAACTGTGGAAATTTCATATCTTTAACATATTTTTAGGTATAACATTATTAATAATACAGGCCCACAAAAAAATTGTTATTTTTTGTGCGATGAATGCTACTATGATATTCCCATGTATTTTTTCCCGCTAAAACCAAATCCGTAATCCGTTTGACCCCTACACGTCAGGATTTTTTTTAATTTCAAAAAAACGGTAAGTGTACCGATTAGGGAACCTTCCCCCAATGACCTTGACCTTGACATATGTTGTCATATTATCTAAAAATTTATAATAAATCGAATTCATATACAAGTAAGAGCGGTTTGCTTACGATTTATTGCTCTTGGAGTTGATTCTTTGTTGAATTTGTCGAATGCATAAGCACCCACTTTACGCATACAACAAGATTTATTTTAAAAATTTAGAATAAATCTGTATCAAACGCGACAAGCTGTTTGCTTACGATATACTTTCCTCTTCTCTTCGTCAGTTCTTATCTCCTTGGTTCCTCTTCGAATCTTCACATATCATAACTTTTCTTAACTTATAATAATGATAAATGATATTATCGCTACATTCGCAATAAAAAGTTTAACCTTTTGACTACATGCGTTGTAATAATTGTGGGATGAGGCAGATATCTTTAACATATTTTTAGGTGTAACATTATTAATAACAATTCGTTCTATTTATTGTTTTTAGAGTTGATTCTACGTAGTTGAATTTATCGAATGTATACACTCAGATTTATGTTTATGTCGCCATCATCTTAAAAAATGATGAAGTACGACAGAAACATAAGACGGTTGCTTAAGATATACTTTCTTCTTCTCTTCGTCAGTACGGTTATATACGTTTAAAATTTTCAAAAAATCGATTTTTCAAAAATGATATTTTCTAAAAGTAGGTATTTAGAAGAATATTTCCTGAAAGTTTTAAATAGATCCGACAAATATTTCCAGAGATATAGGCTGTTGTGTACTTGCGTCCGACAGCGTTTCGACCGTTGCATGGTCTCACTGTGCACACACTCGATTATAGTGCGGCCTAATGCGCTTTTTTTGGGATAAAAATATAAATTCATACATATAAATAGTAAAATAAATTATTTACAATATAAAAAAAATTCATTTTATTATAAATCTAAATTTTTTTATATCTACAATGAAACTACTAGGGTTTGAACGTTCGTGGTTTGTGCTCACGCGAAAAAATGCTAAGTAGAAGTTGTGTGTTGACGATCGTCATGAAATTAATTGCGTGTAATTTTGCAACTAATTTCATGATGATCGCCAACACACAACTCCTACTTAGCAATTCGCGCGCGACACGGAAGTGAGTACAAACAGCTCGCAAACAAAGATATATTAAAACTTTGGAAGCCGCTACTGCTGCAGAAGAGCTGTTATATGAACCTGGAATAGATGACACTATGTAAGTAAAACCCAAATTTTTTTAAATACATTTTCTTTGGTTTTAAACTTTAAACGCGTTTTTCTCAAAACTACATTTTTAAAGTCGGTGAGCAAGATATCTCAAAAACTAATGAATCGATCTTTCTAATTTTTTTTTTACTTACTTTGGACATGAATATCTCGTAATTAATCGAAGGGTTTATATTTTAAATGCGTAGTTTCTTTTTTATTAATGAAAAAAGGACAATTTTTAAGGTAAAAATCGAAAACTTTCCTTTAATAAGCCGCCATTTTGTTTCTAATCAATATTTTCAAAAACCGAACGATTAATTACTAGCTTATACAATATACTAATAAAATTTTTTTGGATTTTTGATTTCAGATGAGTTCCTGCCGAGATATGTTGCTCACTGCAAAACCATTTTTTTTTTAATACGTCTCTGTAGACCGGCGCAGATTCTAAATTATTAAACATTTTTGTACAAAAAAATTTTGAAATATACTTTAAATATAACTTTAATGGATGTACAAACTTAAACATATGTATATAGTTTTATTTTGTTTAAAAAAAATCCTAGAAAAATCGCTTCTTCCAGCTCTCTAAATGTATATAACCCCTTAACATTTTGTGTCAATATGTGTCAAAATAAAGTGTAATATCTCGAAAACTATTGGTTTTTTGGTATCTCTACCTTAATACTTTTATATGCAAAATAATTAGAGGAATCACGTTATCTAAAAAAAATTACAAAACGCGCGCGCATACTATATGTGCTGATGAGAGCGTCAGAGCGAGTGAGAGAGCGAAAAAAAGAAAGCGAGAGAAAGAGAGAGAGAGAGGGGAGAGAGAGTGAGAGATAGAGAGAGAGAGAGAGAGTGGAGAGAGAGAGAGAGAGAGAGAGAGAGAGAGAGAGAGAGAGAGAGAGAGAGAGAGCGAGTGAAAGAACGAGAAAGAAAGCGGGATTCCTCGAGAACGAGAGAGCGTTAAAGTGAGTGAGTGATATTTTTAAAACTAATATTTTTAAAAAATACTCACTATTTTCGGAGATATTCACTTGTGTCACTATTTTTTTTATAATTTCTAATAAGATTCTTGATTAAGTTGGAAAACGTTATTTTTTCCGTTACTCTGTCGTTACTTTCTATAAAACAAACATGATATTGTAACTTTTTATAACTAAACGTTAAGTTTGCATTAGCTTGGTTGCGAAACACATTGGTGGGTTTGCAGTGTTTGCACCCTGAGAGCTGAATGATTACTGCAGACGAGGTAACTCTGGAGCTTATACAGGTACTCTTGCCCTTAGCGGCGTCTGCGCATTACGTTCTGGAGCCCCCGGCCTCTCTCTCTCTCTCTCTCTCTCT
>NW_017278977.1:0-5162 GCF_001594065.2 Cyphomyrmex costatus | reverse complement strand
TTTTTTTTTTTTTTTTTTCGGAAGGAGCTATCTTCTAGAGACGAAGTGACTATTTGAACAAGTATCTTTTCAATAAAATATCGTTTACAAGGACCCATTAGATTTTTGCTGAAACATACGCGTATTAGTCTGACACTTCGTCGGCAGTTATGTCGACACGTTGATATGCTAAAAAAATATTACATGTTTGTATATATATATAACAAGAATATAACAAATTTTATTTTCTAACAAGCTAAGTTAAAACTTCTTACCGATAAAAAAAAAAAAAAAAAAGTCAAACTACGTCCGACAGAAGATTAAATGAAACTCCAAGTATAACGTGCTACTTCAAGCGGCACATTAGAGTGACATTTCATCAATATACGAGTAAACAAGCGATTTAGCAATAAAGAGTGATGGCATATTTCGCCTATTTTTTGAACCTTGAATTTCAAACCTTTTTTTATGGCAAATAGTACTATTAGATGAAACATTAATCCCAGTAAAATTTCAAGATGTGTTTAGGTATGATTCCGGAGATACAAGGAGGTGAAAGTGATGATTTCCAGTCAGGGTGTACATATTGCATAAAGAAGAATGTGTGACTGAAATTAATTGGTATATTGAGGATATATTCTGTCAAATGGATCATCTACGATTGATTGTTCAGAGAAAGATCTACCATTCACCGCTCTATTTCATTTATGAGGGAATGAAACTTGTGAAAGTGGTGCTCGGACTGCAGCGGGTTGTTGCAGTCATGTAATGACAATTCTGTGGTTCCTTGGATTTGCTCAATACCATGAGATAAAAACACCCAATCCTGAAATATGCAATGTATCTATCACGATTCACAAAACAACCTTGCATAGTAAGAGGCAACAGGATTCACATTAAAAAAGTACCCCAATCTGTAAGAACCAAAGAGACTCACAGTAGAAAAACATCCCGATTAATAAGAGGCAGCGTCAAGTGTCATTTCAACTCCCTCTATCTCAGGGAATTTTAATACTAAACGAAAACTAAAGTCATATTTGAATCCGGTGTAAAAAAATTCATAAGAAACAATATGTTTCACTTCGTTAAATATATTTTTTATTCCTTGGTGTGAATACTTGGAGAGTTTCGTGTACTTTCATGGATTATTAGAAACCATCATCATCATCCATTCATATCTCCGGAACCATGCCTATGCTTATCTCAAAATTTCTCAAGAATTAATGTTACATCATATAGTATTATTTAGCATAATAAAAGTTTGAAATTTGTGGTTCAAAAAATGGGTCCAAACAACAAGTTTTTTTGCCATCACTCTTTCAATGACAGTGACAGGATATTAATATCACACGTATATACATATACATAGTGATGACTCGTATATACATATACATAGTGATGACTCGTATATACATGTGACCGAATATTATAAACGTATGTCGGCGCGAATCGTTACAAAACAAAAGGTAAAAGTACAAACACAATCTTTGAAAACATTGAGAAATAAAAAATGTATACTTGCGAACAAAAATTTCCTACGTCCGTCTCAGCGTCCGAACGTGAAATCTAAAGGCACGAGAGCAATGTCTGAAATCATCGACGATAGGAAAAAAAAATAGTTCAAATCGCGTACCCGGAAGAGCACCGTTTCCATATAGGAAGTCCCGCGCGCTCTGCTATACGAGAGATCAAAAATTTCCTACGTCCGTCCCAGCGTCCGGCGGTGAAATCCAAGAGCTGGAGGACGATGTCCGAGATCACAAACGGTAGTAAAGAAAAATTCGTTTCCGTCGCTCACCCGGAAGAGCACCATATATACATATAAAGTACCGCGCGCGCGCGGTACAACACAAATCGTAATTTTATTTTAGACCATATATAACCTAGCTTTACTCAAAGTCATGAAAGTATCATAACATTTTAAATAAATTATCGTCTTGCTAGTATTGCAATAAAACTATTTAATTTCGAATGTAAAAAGAAAAAGTAAACAGTAAATCACTGATTGCATCGAATCACAGGTTTCATTTTGTGACATGGGGAATCCCTTCGGGATCTATATAGAAATCGACAATTGAACGGGCAAACGTGATATCTACCCCTCGTTCAATGCCAGCAAATAATTCTCTTTCATGTCCATAAATATTAGGGATGTGCCGTAGGTGTGTGACACGATGTGTATGCAAACGTATGACGATTTCGCGGCAATAACGTAGAACATAGTCATATTTGAATACAAGTTCGTAAAATAGATTTATGATAGCACAGTAAAGATAGGACGTAAGAACATAATAAACGAATGTTGTAAAGGAAGTACAGTGTAACGTTTAACTGATGTTATTTCCTCCTTATGAAGAATATTCAATAAGCATCTTGACAAAGCTTGATAAAGAGAAAAGAAAAGAGAGAGACTATATTTACTACAATATTTATACAAAGAAATATTCTTACAGCAAATAATTATTTAATTAATTATGAATTTGAATTGGAAGTACTGCACAAATTGTATGGCACATGTTGAAAAGAACTGTAATGATTTGTAATATTGCGTTCATATAGTGTAAATTATTGTCGAAATTGCATCACTTTTCACATAAAGGTTTATAATTCAGAAATAAAGAACGTGTAATTTTTTAGTTTTTTTATAGAATGATATAAACTATAATACAGTCTTTTACCTTTCTTATACAACTTTTTCATAATTTTTTGCATTATTATAATGATTATTTAAATGACGATTTTTTAACAAACCTATAAATATTACGATTTAATATTTAAATATTAAATGTTAAGGCAATTCCTTACAATTTAAGAAACTCCTTTCTAAATTTTGGCATCATAGATTACTAAACTCTCACTTCCGTTGAAATCATTTGTAAGCTTACAGTATTATTTTAAAAAAAAATTTTTTATCTTTTCACTCTTACATCGCCTTTTCTGATTTATATTGATTATTTTTATACTAAGAGTCCTTGAATATTTTCATCTTATTTGTTAATAAAAAATAAAAAAGAGAAAAATTGTGACTGACAATATTTTTACATAAATGAATGTTAAAAGGGCGCAAGACTTCTATATACATATGAAACAACGTAACTTTCGCTTAAAAATAAAAAAGAGAAAAATTGTGACTGACAATATTTTTACATAAATGAATGTTAAAAGGGCGTAAGACTTCTATATACATATGAAACAACGTAACTTTCGCTCGGATCAGCTCGTTGCAAATTTCGCTAGTCGCAAAAAGAGATTCGCACGGGAAGAGAGAATGCAGAAATAAAAAAACTGAATTTAACAAGACAAGAGACAAACTTTTATTATATTATTCGTATTTACAAGTGAGTGTGTGTGCGTGCATGCGTGCGTGCGTGCGTGCGTGTGTGTGTGTGTGTGTGAGAGTGTGTGTGTATCGGCGAGTATCGCACGGCTGTATGTGTATATGCGGTGTACAAAGGTGTGTGTGTTTGTATCGGCGAGACGGTAGACAGACGAGACATATACAAAGCGCGGACAGAAAAACCGAAAATATCAATTACGGCGCGAGTACTACGAAAAACGCGTGGGGATCTTCGAATCCCAAGACAGACGCGGGAATCACGGAGCGCGGTCAGCGAGGTACGGTGATACGAGTATTTTGCGAACGCGGTGGTATACGCCAGCGGCGGGCGGTAGACGGTCGCGGCGCGGATGATTCGACGGGCGTTTCCTCTGCGCGCCGGAGGAACGCTACGCGGTAGGAACAGGAGTACTAGCGACCGACTGTCGAGAACGCTCGATGGAGGTGAAGAACGCTTCAAACCCTTTTCTCGTTGGTGCGCTAGTTCTAGGATAGGAAGACGGTCGCACGGACGGTCGACTGTCGAGAACGCTCGACAGAGGCAAAGAACGCTTTGCCCCCTTTTCTCGTCGGTTGCCTGTGGACTCGCAAGATACTAGCGTACGACTGCCGAGAACGCTCGGCAGAGGCAAAGAACTCTTTACCCCCTTTTCTCGCCGTAACGCTAGTGTATTGATAGCTGGTGATCGACTGTCGAAAACGCTCGACGGAGACCAAGAACACTCGATCCCCTTTTCGCGTCGTTTCACTGGCTGTCGGATTACGGAGTTCTGGATGGATCGAGGATCGGAACGGAATTAAGTCTTGGAGCAATAATTACGCGTTATATACTAATTATTGCTCCCGCTCGTATTATTACGGTCTCTTTCAGTATCGCTCGGCGATCGGCGGTCTCTGCGGAGGGGATCGTCGATCGGCGATATCCGGTCGCGTTCGGTCGGAGCAGCGGTGAGCGCGAAGCGCAGATCGTTCTGCGATCTTCGGACGCGTTCGGTCGGAGCGGCGATAGCTACTGCCGACGGCGGTAATTCTAATATCACGAGATATTTAACGTTCTTGGCGGCTGGTATCGTCGGAACGAATATGCATTGCGGGGTGCATCGTTACACATATGTACTGTTGGATATCGGTTTCGACTTTCCACGCGAAGCGAGATCTATCTTACACTAAAATATGGGTTGAGATAGGTTATTTTTTATGGTAGTGGAGCTCCCCGCAGAGGGGGCGAAACCTGCTATATTCACGCGAAGCGGCTCTCACTTTCCTTCTCTTTCTGCGAAGAAGCTCGCAATCTTTATATCGTTTTGTAAAGTGTATGTGTGAATATTTATGGTGAGATTTAGTACGCGAATGCCGTGTTATGCGGATTGTCGCGTTACTATTTTTTATTTTAAAAACTACACAAAACTCGAAGATAGAATCTTGATAAATAATTATTATACATTGTAACAATATTGTCTGTAAAGTTTCAGCTCGATCGGAGGGGTGTCTTATTCGGAACAACATCCAAAGAGTTTACTACTGTACTTTCGTTATTAAGTTCAAAATTTTTTCATACATTAGTTTGTATCGTGTTAAGCCGCAAAAATTTATACATCTCATTTCGTTTCAATAAAGAAATTCACAAATATATTGTTGTAGCCCGCGAGTGCTACCACAATTAAGTCTCGCATTTCAGCCTAGCAACGAGCTGGCGGAAATGCAAGATTATTACTGCAAAGCAACCTTTGCATTTCGGCATAGCAACGACTTGCGGAAATGCAGGGTTACAAATTCCATAACGCGTGCGGACAACGATCACTGATCGAACGCAAGCAATGACGAAGAGGACGAAGTCCGCGTTGCA
>NW_017278976.1:0-685 GCF_001594065.2 Cyphomyrmex costatus | reverse complement strand
CATAACAGCGCGAAATACCCACTATTCTAGGAATATTTTTTGTGGTGGCAGGCCTATTTTTTTGGCGACAAGAAAAGAGAAAGTCGGGAGATTTTAGAATGAGACAACGCAAAACTAAGCACACCATGTATACTTCCACCATGCTTAAAACTCTATTGTAGATCCGGGATTACTATAAGTAAAAAAATGTTATAAAATCAATTTAAATTATTCTTATTCTTAAATTTTGTTTTTCAAATAATAAAATGGTAAATGTGTCGATGAGGGAACCCCCCTCCAATGACTTTGACCTTGACATATGTTATCAAGGTCATGATTCTGAGTAACTTTGCCTTAATAACTAGCCGTCGCTCGCCCTTCGTTAAAAAGTTATTAACAATCATAGTTGTACCGTATGCTATACATGTATGATATGAAGTACTATTCTACACCTTTCCTTGTTCAGAAACGTTGAATTTTCCACGCGAAGTAACTTTCTCCCCCCCCTCCCCCGCACAGGGGCACACGACTTCTACGATTGTACTATTGCTGTGATTGTACTGTCGGGGCAGACCTCTGTGACGGTGTGCCGAAGGCCACCCCCTTGCACCCGCCCGTGTGTGTGTCTTTAAATATCAAGTAATATAGCGTTTTCGATTAACCGACTCGACCCGACTCCGGGTCGGGTTGACTTCGATCACAAGTT
>NW_017278975.1:0-218 GCF_001594065.2 Cyphomyrmex costatus | reverse complement strand
CTACGAACGATAGAGAGTGTGTTCGACGGAAGCTTGCTCGTGATTGGTCGAGATATAAAGCGCGTTTTACATAAGTGCGTTCGTACGAAATAAGTAACTATAGTTAAACGAAATATTACGATTACGGTTTACAGAAAAACATATTCATACATAACATATATTACCATGAAAAGTAACTGATTATTAATTAATGTTGCCAGTACAAAGTGAACATACGT
>NW_017278974.1:0-481 GCF_001594065.2 Cyphomyrmex costatus | reverse complement strand
TTCATATTAAATATTTTATACTTAACGACTAAAATTAATTTGGCATCATTTCGCCACACTTCTGGACTAAGCAAAATTTAAGCACGTCAACAATACATACGAAACTTATAAATTATTAATTTCGCTTTAAATACATGTGTTACCTGCGATTCGTAGTGAATAAGTTAGTTATTAATGCTATACTCTAAGTTGCGACTATATATTCTCCTCATTTAAACCACTACAATCTATCCTGCCACTAACAGCTCTCTAATTAACAAATTAATTAATTAAAAATCTATAATGCGAGTTATCGCGCTCTCCTCTTTGTGCTGTTCTTCCTATCGGCCTCTCCTCTTTGTGCCGATCTTCGTAACGCTGAGCCTTATCCCTTTATGCGAGTTATCGCGCTCTCCTCTTTGTGCGGATCTTCGCGCAATAGCCCCAGGTCTCCCACTACCCCCACTCCAGTGACTTCCTATGCATACCTTACGTATGGAGC
>NW_017278973.1:0-692 GCF_001594065.2 Cyphomyrmex costatus | reverse complement strand
AATTATTGCTCTATAAATATCCTTTAAAGTTATTAATTATATTAATTATTAATTCTTTAAGTGTTTTAATGTTTGCCTAAAAATAATTAGTTTCTTTTTAAATATAAATACAGTACTTTTAAAGGATTTAATAGGTTTATTAGAATATTAGCGAGTTTTGAATAAATATGTAGATCAGTAGTATATATAGCTATATAGGTAGTTATATTTAATTTGTAGCGGAACCAGCTTATTCACCACAGTTTTGACATTTGATAATGAGCCGAAGATGAAGAAAATAGCTTGCCGCACATGGACGGTTTCCGTCCATAAGTAAACTTCCAGCAGGAATATTTTCTCACGGATTACTGCAAGTTAAGGAGGTTCACAGTCTACTTACACAGGTAGAGCAAGAGAAAGAGAATCCTAAAAAAGAAGGTGCGTAAATTATTTTTACATTTCATTTCTGTTTATTAATAAAAAATTTTGTTTTATTAATTCTGTAGTATGGGAACTTAGCGAAGAAGAGAAGCAAATAATTATCCTATCGGAAGACTTTCAACGATCATACTAGCAGAATTGTAAAAAGAGAATTGTAAAAATTGAGTGAATCGGTTGATACCTACACCGATTATATTGACACTAGACAGTATGGACGACGAAGATGGAATGTAAGTAGAAAACAACAAATTGAAAGATTTTGTAATAAATTG
>NW_017278972.1:0-1671 GCF_001594065.2 Cyphomyrmex costatus | reverse complement strand
TTTTTTATTTTAAATAGAACAAAATGTGAGTAAAATTGATCTTCAAATTGTAGGAAAAATCTATAATTTAAGAAATATTGATTTTTTATTATTTAAAATTCTCCTGATACATCAAAATATACTTTTTTATATTTACAAATAAATAGTACATTTTGAAAAAGACAATTATAGATAATAAAAATCAATATTAATTATTTAAAAAACTGTTATTTTTCCTACAATTTAAAAATTAATTTTTGCATATTTTATTCAATTTTTTTGAAAATATAAAATATACTTAATATACATGAAATCTACATTGAATAAACGTTGAATGGACGTTGAATAAATTTTGAATCAATAAAATGTACATTGCATATACATTGAATCGATATTGTATCAATTTTGAATCAACGTTGAATTGTAACATCTGTAAAACATAGATTCAGCGGATATAAGACGTTTATGCAATGTCTCTTCAATATTGCATCAATATTTCGCGATGTTGCTGCAATGTTCGCAATATTGCAATTCAACATGCTACATTGAATAGACGTTGAATGGACGTTGAATAAATATTGAATCAATAAAATTTATATTGCATATATGTTGAATCTATGTTGTATCAATCTCGAATCAACGTTGAATTGTAAAATCTGTTAGACATAGATTCAGCGGACATAAGACGTTTATGCAATGTCTCTTCAATATTGCATCAATATTTCGCGATGTTGCTGCAATGTTCGCAATGTTGCAATTCAACGTTTCTGAAATATTGATTCAACGTTAGTGTGCTGTATGGGTATATTCTTTTGTTGGAACTGAGGATGTGATAAAAGTAAAATCTTGTCAATAAAACTAATAATAATGCCTTTTTTATGATTCATAGGATGGTTGGAGTGGAAATTAAGGAATCTACCTGAGAATGTTTTTTTGTGAAAATTATCAAAAATAATTCTGCAATTATCAACAATAATAGTAGTGTCAAGAAAGTTCAATCTGTTGTCACTGCCAATCTCCATAGTGAATTGCAATCTTCCATGTAAGGAATTGAAAGTATTAAGAGTGTCATCTACACTATCAGGCGGAATAGCAAGAACAATATCATTTCATCAACGTATCTATAATAGAACAATGGTTGTGCCGACAAACAATTAATAGCTTGTTCTTCCAAGTCCTGCATTACTATATCTGCTAAAATTGGTGAAAGTGGTGAGCCCATTGGAGTACCGAAAACTTGTTTGTAAAATTTACTATTAAAAGTGAAAAAAGTTGAATTTAAGACAAGGTTAACAGCAATAATTAATTCATTTTTAGGAATATTAGTCTTAAGAGAAATGTGACACCATCTTTTCTCTATGCCATCCATAACTAAATTAAAAGGAATATTTGTAAAAAGGGAAACAACATCTAATGAAGCTAGTAAATAATGCGAATCAAAATGAGTACCTCTTAATTTGTTAATTAAGTGGAAACTATCTTTGATATGGCTAGGAGCTGGTGGAATGCTATCATTAATTATATTGTGTAGGAAAAGGGAAAGGTAATATAATGGACTATTGATAGAAGAAACTATAACTCTCAATGGGTTCCCAACTTTGTGAATTTTTGTTAAACCATAAGCTCTTAGAATAATACCATCAGTTGTAAGCAGTTTAATATATGTAAATTTGTCAATATAACCATTGCTCT
>NW_017278971.1:8584-12018 GCF_001594065.2 Cyphomyrmex costatus | reverse complement strand
ATTATATACGAGAAAATCGTAAATTTTACCAAATATGATTATTGTTGTATTCGTATTTGTACGGGATAAAGTGCGCAATAAGGATACAAAAGACCTCACGTTAAATAACCGGATGCTTTATTTATTTCGGGATACAAGAAGGTCCGACAACGTAAACGTGCCGGGGACGGGCCGTCTCTGCGCTCTCCTTCTCGAGGTTTTTCTCGTGCGGCGCTCGCGCCGTCTCGTGACGTCACTCGTATACACGTAATTGCTCGCGGGTGAAATATGCGCGGCAATAATCGAACTATACAAACGTACGGGTGCACCCAACACCTTCCTTTGTAAAATAGAAAAAATCTATCTTCTTTAATTCATACCGGAATCATTTTTCCGCGTGGTGGTACTGCAAACGTTCAGGTGCCTTGAGTTTATTCCTAAGTCTAAGTGTGCGAACCGCGGGTACGATTCCGAGGCCCGGCATCGATTCCGCGCTCGAAAACACACCAAGCCCCGGGTCGGTATCGCTCTCGATTGCGGGCTCTGACGACTCAGTTTCGTCCGGCGGAGTATAATAATCGCAATCTTCTACAGTTTTTTGGACACCCGTAGATTGTAACTGATTGACATGGTGTCGCCAAATCCGGTCATCATCTAACCTAACTAAGTAATTTAATTTCCCGATGCGCTGCACTATAGTGCCAAAAATCCACTTAGTCTTACCGGTATAATTCCTCGCTTTCACTCGGTCGTTCGTTTTGAAATTTCGACACTGTTTCTATGCTTTAATTTTTTCGTCGCGTTCTTCGCTTGTGTTTGGGCGCATTACATCGAGGTTTGCTCGTATCTTTCTATTAAAAACTAACTCCGCAGGTGGAATTCCTGTTACGGCATGAGGCATCGTTCTGTACTGGAAAAGGATCGTCTGTAAACTAGAATGTAAATTCTTGCCAGTTGGCATTTTCTGTAAAGCTCTTTTAATTGTTTGGACGTACCTCTCCTTGCCCATTTGATGCGGGATGAAAAGGAGCAGAGGTTTTATGCGTAATGCCGTAAGCCTGAAGGAATTGTCGAAAACGCTGAGATGTGAAGGTAGGACCGTTATCGCTTACAATAACTTTCGGTAATCCAAATCTCGCAAAGATTTCTTTACAAATATCGATGGTCGGTTCTATAAGCATATTTTGAACAATATAAACTTCCGGCCATTTCGTAAACGCGTCGACACATATAAAGAACATCGTATTGTCTTTGTATGCAAAATCGATGTGCCATCGCACGAAAGGCGCAGTGGGTGTTTCCCACACATGTGTTTCAGCGTTTTTCGGTGCGTTTGCGACTGTATTGCATTCGACGCATTCTTTTACAACCGTCTCGATATCGCGTGTGATTCCGGGCCACCAACAGTGGCTTCGCGCTAAACCTTTCATTTTAGTCATGCCAAAATGTCCGGCATGTAGTTCTTGCAGGACTTCTTTACGTAATGTAGTCGGAATCACAATCATGTGATTTCGAACAAGAATATCACCCTCCAAACTAAATTCTATTGGATCAATGCCCCAAGTATCAGCATGTGTAAGAGTTTTGCCATAACGTAGCGCGCTGACGACTTTTGTAATTTTTTATCTTTTTGAAATTCTATTCGTAATTTAGTAGGCGTAATGAGCAAAGAGTCTATTGTATTTACGTTGTACAAATCGGCAACATCAAAAGTTTCCGGTTCTCCAAAAATTGGGAGACGGGAAAGACAGTCTGCATTAGCGTTTTGCTCCGAATTTCTATACTCGATGGTGAAATTGAAACCACGTAAAAATATTGCATAATGCTGCATCCGCATCGCGCTATACAGTGGCAACCCCTTGTCCTTCGCAAAAATTTTTGTGAGAGGGTGTATGATGTTAATTGTTGCCGATCAAATTGTCGGTTCTGGGATATCATGCAATATGAGTATCCGCTAGTTATTTTATTCCAATGATGACACACATCACAAGTTTGAAATTTGATATATTTGCTCACAAATAAGGCATACAAAATTATGTATTAATGTACGCAACTTAGGATGATGTTCATCCTTCAGAGAACGAGAAAATTCTGGCGCCAACAAAAACCGACGCTACCCAATACACCTCAGCGCCAATACAACAGCGCCATACAACAAGCGCCACACTAGATCTTGCTTGGGAAGCTGAACGCAGGGGTGTGCGCTAAAGAGGTGGCAATCGCAAATTCAAAAAACTTAGAATTTGCACACTAACACTGCCTCCCTTGAAACCTCTTAGTTTCAATCGAAAATTAACAGACATATTAAATGACGCTAATAAACAAATGGTTGATTATGGTATTACAAATGATATAGAAATACTTGTGATTAAACTTATAATTAAATTGAAATTAAGAACAGTTCGTCGATTAATAAAAACATATAGTATGGATAATAACATAAATATAATTAGCTGAACATTATATGATACTTAAACGTCTATCGGTAATATCGCTAGTCGAGTCAATGGGCGAGTAATTATGCTATTACTAGTTTTAATTTCAGCTGATCGAATCTTATTGTCAGAACTTCTGTATATACTCAACACACGTCCCATTAACCATTGCAAGGGTGCCAGCCCTGGTTGTTGAATTACAACCAGTTGTCCAACTTTAAGAGGTTGGCCTTTATTACTCATCCATTTACTTCGACCTTGTAAATTGTTGAGATATTCAACATGCCACCGTTGCCAAAAATGTTGGCGTAATCTTTCTACCAATTGCCATCGGCTTAAACGATTTATCTGAATGTCTTCTAGACTCGGATGACTATAGCTATTTAATGGTTTACCAATAAGAAAATGTCCAGGTGTTAACGCTTGAACATCATTTGGATCGTTTGACATTGGACTTACAGGACGTGAATTTAAAATAGCCTCAATCTCAGTGATTGCTGTTGACATTTCGTCATAATTAAGAGAAGCATTGCCTATAATTCTTTTCATATGATACTTGGCAGACTTGATAGCTGCCTCCCAAAGACCTCCAAAGTGCGGAGCATTAGGAGGTATGTTTTGCCACTGAATTTGTGCTTCTACAAAGAAGTCATTTAATTTTCGCTGTACTTGTTCCTTCGCAAACATCTCATGCAAGTCGTTAAGTTCTCTAGCTGCTCCCACAAAATTCGTCCCATTGTCCGAATACAGGCATGCGACCCTGCCTCTTCGCGCCATGAATCGTTTAAATGAAGCTAGGAAAGCCTCTGATGATAAGTCAGCCACCAATTCTATGTGCACTGCCTTGGTGGAAAAGCATATGAAAATGCATATATATACCTTAAGTAGCCTTGCATTACGACGCTTATGTTCCCTCACAACAAATGGACCGCCGAAGTCTAAGCCAGTATGTGTGAAAGGATGTGACGGAGTTACTCGAGTATTCGGAAGATCACTCATGATAACCTGTGAGGTACTAGG
>NW_017278971.1:0-2347 GCF_001594065.2 Cyphomyrmex costatus | reverse complement strand
CCCCCCGGACGAGCCGGGGCCGAGAGGCCACGCCCGCGAGGAGAAACCCCCCGTCCACCCCCCCAAACCCCCCAGTCCGCGCCCAATCCGAGCGCGCGAGCATATGAAGGGTTACAGTCTAATGTCCAATGATTTGAAGAAAGCCAAAAGTCGTCTGCATAAGCCAACCGAGGGTTTTTTGAGAAGCAGGAAAATATTATTAAGGGTAAATTGGGGATACTTAGAATGTAAGAAGTTAAGGAGATATGCAGCTTTATTGCGAGTTTCCTGACAATCGAAGATAACATGATTAATGTCCTGGCACTCATGGCCACACTGACATGCCGCCGACGCTGTCATGCCTTTGCGATGTAGACTTTCGTTCAAGTTGTAATGGTTACTCCGGATTCTATTGATGAGTACAATTTCTTCACGCTCCAGGGATTTAGAGTAAAACCACGGTCGCAGAGAGGAGTCCTGATACAATTCCGCATGTTTGATACCTTTATATCTAGCGGCGTCTTTCAGCCAGCCCTCAAAGTTCCTCTTGATACGATCCCTAGCAGACTTTCTGGCATCCGTAAACGGGACAGGCAGGCACTCCATTGAGCTCCCACTTCCTGCCACTGAGTTTGCCAAACCATCCGCGATCTCATTGCCCCTAATTCCCTTATGTGAAGGAGTCCAAAAGAAAATAATCACCTTGCGTCCTCTAAGCAAAGTCGCAAGAAGCGACTTTATCTGGTAGATGATGTAGTTGGGCTGAGCGTAGTGATGAGATGAAATAGCCTCAAGAACGCTTCTAGCGTCAGTAAAGATGATAGCAGAGTTCATCCCATGACCGAGGACATGCTTCAAGGCTTCCCTGATAGCCCAGGCCTCGGCTGAGAAAACAGAGAAGGTTGTAGGCAATCTGCGTGCATAGCTAAAATCCTCTTCAGGCGAGTAGAATGCAGCGCCAACAGGTCCATTTTCACCCATCTTAGAACCGTCCGTGTACAATGAAATGTCCGCATGAGCAATGAGCTCTTCAGTCCCGCGTCTGAATTCCAAAACAAAAATATCCTTGGGAGAGTCCTTTGCGACCCGGCTCATGTCGAACCTGCATAGCGGCTCATGAATCAAAGTTTCGTAATCATAGGTGAATTCAGGAGAAGTCTCAGAATGGAAAACAGTCTGCAGCTCCTCATGATGTATCGCGTAGCGATTAAAGGAGGGGGAGGATTTGATCATCTTGATCTTCTTAACGACGGAATCAGCAGCACATTCCATATCCTTAATGCCCTCCTTGACCAGGTTATTGGAGCCCGACCAACATTTGAATAAGAACGAGGCGGTAAGAAAATTAAATCTGTATTTAAGGGGACACTCCTTGGCCTCGTAAAGCAATACATTTATGGGCGTGGAGATCCTATAACCCAAGGCCAGCCGAATGATTTTGTACTGGATTCTCATCAACCGCTGGAAGAGTGTTGATTGGCTTTCATACGCGTAAACCTGAGAACCATACTCAATGGCGCTCCTGAAAAGGGCGCGATACACCGCGATGAGAACACGGGGATGTGACCCCCACCACACACCAGACAGAGAAGATATAATTTTTGCCGTGGCGTTGCCTCTAGATATAAGAGCGTGCAGTTGTTCCTTGCCAGAGAGGCCACTATCCAAGGTAACTCCAAGGAATTTAGCCGAAGGAGAGGTCACGATACGCTGATCATATATGGATAGGTTTAACACTGATTTCCTCCAGATTCTTTTTTCAGTGAAAATAACACCAGTGGATTTTTGAGGAGAGAGTTCCAGACCTCTTCCCTCCAAGTAGGCACTTACCGCATCCAGTGAAGGCTGAAGGCAATTCTCGGCTTCAGCAACTGTCTTGGCAGATGTATATAAAACAATGTCGTCTGCGTATTGCAATATGCGGCAACCCTCCATTAGGTGTTCATTAATATCTCTAAGATATATGTCAAAGAGTAAAGGGCTCAAGGTGGAGCCCTGAGGGGTACCAGTACGAGTCAAACGGGGGCCAACCAATTCTCCGTCCAAAACAAAGTACAGCTCCCTTTCCGAGATGAGATGCGCAATGAATTGCCGAAGCGTGGCCGGAACGCCGATTTGCAGCAAATCATTTATCAAGATAGCAGGGATGACATTATCAAAGGCCCCTTTAATATCCAGGAAGACAGCGATAGTCAGCTCTCCCTGCGAAAAAGCAGTTCTAATATAATTAGTGAGTACCACCAAGTTATCGGCACATGAACGGTGCGGTCTAAACCCCATTTGTGTATTGGGAAGAATAGACTTTGATTCAATGTAGTGTTTAAGCCTACGAAGGATCATCCTTTCCAAAATCTTGAGCAGACACGAC
>NW_017278970.1:0-294 GCF_001594065.2 Cyphomyrmex costatus | reverse complement strand
GCTCGTAGAGGCCCTTCCACGTCTCGAGGGACATGGGCAGTTCGCGTCCCTGATGATCGCCCAAAACGATCTCCACGTAGCTCGGTGGGCCGACGTTGACGCCGATCTCGAGAAACTTGTATCCCGTTGCGGTCAGGTCGTAACGCCGACTCAGAATGCGCACCGCGCGGCGCTTCGTCCTGCGTACGACGGTAATTGGTAAAGTCGAAGGAAAATAAAAAGAAACGGAAGACTTACGATTCCTTCTGGTCCATCTCGGAGTAGAAGCCGAACATGATCCGTTCGCGCGGACGA
>NW_017278969.1:0-616 GCF_001594065.2 Cyphomyrmex costatus | reverse complement strand
CGGATCGCGCAGTCCATTCTCTGTCTTTGCGAAATAATGTAACGGAATTGCTCTGATTGGTTAGGGTCTGCGCACAATAGGGGAATAGGAATAGATATTAGATATTAGGAATAGGAATTAAGAATAGAGATTAAATATAACGCACAATGTGTTTAAATGAGATATAAAATATAAGAGTGTATCGTATATTATTTATTTTATTAAGGATATCGTATCATCATAATTCACGATGTAATTAAAATAAATTAAACAATAAAATAAGCAACAAGTAATTCTAGAGAGAGATAAAGAGAGAACAGAAATAAATACTACTATAGAAATTGTGCAGAATTTGAAGATTTGTGTGTCGATCTGTTCAAGCAGATATCATAACCTTATTGCTATATTAATGTATTTATAATATGAAAGTTGATAATGAAAAAATTCTTGCAGTCTTATTATCGTCTATAACTTTACAAATGGGCATTGCGATTATGTTAAAAAAAAAAAGAAAACATAAAAGGTGGAAAAATAGGCGTTGGTGGGTTCGTCCTATCAACTTACAAAGAGATAGTTTTGATGATTTTACAGTTCTAGTTAAAGAACTTAAAAAGGACAATGATCTTTTTTTCCGCTA
>NW_017278968.1:0-640 GCF_001594065.2 Cyphomyrmex costatus | reverse complement strand
ATGCTCTTTGATTGTACTGGATCTCACAATCAGTGCCGTTGCTGGTAGTCGGTACCCGGTATGCTGCTGAGGCCTTGTGAGTAATGGACGATTCTGGTAGTTAATGTTAGACAACCACCCCGACACTGTATCGTCCGGATAAAACCGACGAAGGTTTAAGTGTCTGACCGACGCACGGGCAAACTGACTCGCTCCGAGATGCGTCTCAGACAATCGACTCGGTCTTACGACACGGACAATTGCCCTTGACGACTCGAAAAACTGCGATGAACTGCCGCGAGCTCCCAAAAATTGGGGGTTTTATACTGATTCCCCCTGATTTGTCGGGCTCTGATGGGAGGAGGAATTTGTCGGTAAAACAAAGGGCTAAGTTTTCTAGCTCTAGGATTGGTTGGGAGTTAGGATGCGTTGATGCGTCTTGTGGGCGGGAAGGAGTTTGACCGATGTCACCGCTATCTTAAGTTTATTGGCCTTATCTTGTTTAAAGTACGTGAGGGGCCACATCGAGTAAATGCACGTGCACCCTATCTCGCGAGGCTCGCCGTATGACAGATTTTAATTTTTACGAGCGCAACTGGTGAATATCATCCGCAATTTGACTGACAGTAGAGTGAATGGCTTTACTGTTTTCGGTGACAGT
>NW_017278967.1:39826-54051 GCF_001594065.2 Cyphomyrmex costatus | reverse complement strand
AATTTGGTAAATTTTTCCTAATTTTTCAGTGTACCGCTTTTTTTGCATGCGAGTGTATTATATATATAATTGTATATAATATATATCTAAAATGTTCCCTAATAAGAATCTCGATATGATTGACATACGCGAATTGTTCGAGAAAATATTTCGGTAGCCTGACGTTTGATTCCAAGAAATTACGGTTGAAGGACACAACAGCGAGACGGCGAGAAGAATTCTCTCTCTCTCTCAGATTTTCTCTCGCTGTCTCGCTCGCTCTCAGCGCGCCGAAGGGGAACAAGGAGAGTACTAGTGCGACAAGGACAGAGCGATAATCGTCACGCTTCTGCTATCAAGTCACACGTACACGAGCTTGTGCTTGTGTGAGTGCTGTTTGTTGTGCCATGCCACCGACCGATAGCGCTAGTACCGATGGCACGAATCGTCCCTGAATTGGCATCCTTGCATTCCGTTTCCAGCTCCGACAGGAATATCATCTCCGAAATCCTAGACAGCTTAAACGCGATTAGAATACCGAGCCAGAGAGTACTCTAGCCCGATCGAGCGTTCTCGATATATCGCAAGACAAGCACTCCTTTCCAGTACCGCTAGGCGCGAAAAAGGGATAGAGAGTGCTCTATCTCTGTCGGGAGTTCCCGACAGCCGACCCGGTACGGGTTTCTGACTCCGAGTTGACGTCCGGGATAGAGGGTACTGTGCCTCCGCCGAGAGTTCTCAGTCGTCAACTCGAGTTACAAATCAAACTGCATTTTCTGCCGCTGCGACCGACCAACAATAGCCCGGGGTGGAGTGTTCTCCGCCTCTACCGAGTGTTCTTGGTCGTTGGTCGCCGTACGCGTGCATAGACATAAACCGCGACCAACCGCGTGTACCTCGCGTTGTTAGTTACGCCGCATATAGAAAAAGCCGCCCATCAGCTGATCGCGAAACACGAACCGTCTCGGCAAGCGATATAGAAAAAGTTGAGTAAATACGAGCCGGCATTTAAACGGCTCATCACAGTCTCGCGTCGCGAAAACAATATACGCGTTACCAGCGAACACACACGCACACGCCGACACCGATCGTCGACACGCACACTTGTACATATACTTTGCTTACCCACGTCTATTGCGCCAAGCGCAAATCTTGTAAATATACGCGCATTTCATAGGAAAGACGTTCGCCGCAATCGTCACCGCCACATACACGTACACACGCACAGAACACTTACACATGTTTCAACATCACCAGATCATCTTGTATACAACATCCATTTATCATACATAAATAAATTACTTTGTTTCGTATTCTTATATCTGAGATCTTACTGGCACTCTCCCACCGTTCGAACCTCTTTTGAATCCTGCGACGATTAATCCGACGAGCTGCATCCGCGCATTCAAAAGTTAGGTCGTTACACAATAGAGGATAATAATAAGGGCAACTCTGAGAGTTAACGAAACATTACAATTTAAATTTTCCTGTACATAAAAAATTTTGAATTTAATTAAATTTCGTATGCATACATGACATGTTTCGGCTCCTTGATTAAGCCTTCTTCAAATGTAATGATGTTCCTAGTATCGCTGTTACAAAAAATTACTTCGCTTTCTTGTAGTGCGTTTTTCGGTGAGTAACTCTCCGAGAGAACGAATATGCTGACATGGATTGATGGATCGAGTGTTTGCAGATTCGATATTCATGACAGTACTCGTGCTGTGTGTCTTATTATAATAATAATTTTGGAGTTATGTGGTTATCACAACGATGACAAGTATGATACACTTCTGAACCAACAATTACTCATGACAAAAATTAATAAATTAAATTATGCATCCCATATGTGCCATCGGTGTGATGTACAATATTTTTTTAAATAAACACCAAGGAAGTCAATCTGTTACTAGATAATATTTTTTTAAATAAACACCAAGGAAGTCAATCTGTTACTAACTATTACCGATTAAAACTACAGATTAAAATTTAAGTAATATTACTTGAATATCCACAGTCGTTATTAGACATTCGAATAGTATAGGTTTTAATCGGTAATAGTTAGTAACAGATTAACTTCCTTGGTGTTTATTTAAAAAAATATTGTACATCACACACCGATGACACATATGGGATGCATAATTTAATTTATTAATTTTATCATGAGTAATTGTTGGTTGAGTAATATTCAAGTAATATTATTACTTGAATATTACTCATTATTACTTGAATATCCACAGTCGTTATTAGACATTCGAGTAGTATAGGTTTTAATCGGTGTTCCAGAATAGGATAAGTTTCGCGCTACAAAAGCCGAATAAAGGATCGATTGCGCCATCCATCGATTCTGTCCGTGAATCTTTCGTCGCACTCACCGCGCCGTCTTGCGAATATCATTACTACAATTTAGCCGCATATTTGGATACCGATGTCGCTGCCGTCCTGCCGATTCGTCGCGCTAATCGCGCAGCGCGATTCTCCCCTCAGACACAATTCAGTACTTGCCGTGTCAAGTCGTGCTCTCAAATTCCTCGTTGAAAGCAGCAGCTTTCTTTCTACGGGTTCGCTACCGCGACTCGTTACTTTTGTACGTCTCATCACGGCTACCGTCGTGTATGAGTCTCGGCGTATTAACAGCAGTTAATCGTCTCTCTCGCCGTGCCACGCGAATAACACTTCGTTTACTTGTGAATAAAGCTTGCATACAACAAGTTAAAGGAGGAGTGCTCAGTGGTCTCAATCTTCCAGTCCACAAATCCATTCCGTCATTTGAGATCTCAGTCGAGATCGAAGCAGCGATTCACACAACATCGAACAATCGGTAATAATAGTTAGTAACAGATTCTAAAATCACCTTCCTTTATATAAATTTTTTCACAATTTATATAATGGAAAATGATTTCTTTTTTATTTTTTGAAATTATTCGTGATACGTATTAGAATAAATTATTTGAATTTAGCGGCGATAAATCACGTTTCTAAAGTCAATCTTATACCATGGTGGCCGCTGTCGGCCAGCCGTAGCATCTGATTGCGCCATCCATCGATTCTGTCCGTGAATCTTTCGTCGCACTCACCGCGCCGTCTTGCGAATATCATTACTACAATTTAGCCGCATATTTGGATACCGATGTCGCTGTCGTCCTGCCGATTCGTCGCGCTAATCGCGCAGCGCGATTCTCCCCTCAGACACAATTCAGTACTTGCCGTGTCAAGTCGTGCTCTCAAATTCCTCGTTGAAAGCAGCAGCTTTCTTTCTACGGGTTCGCTACCGCGACTCGTTACTTTTGTACGTCTCATCACGGCTACCGTCGTGTATGAGTCTCGGCGTATTAACAGCAGTTAATCGTCTCTCTCGCCGTGCCACGCGAATAACACTTCGTTTACTTGTGAATAAAGCTTGCATACAACAAGTTAAAGGAGGAGTGCTCAGTGGTCTCAATCTTCCAGTCCACAAATCCATTCCGTCATTTGAGATCTCAGTCGAGATCGAAGCAGCGATTCACACAACATCGAACAATCGGTAATAATAGTTAGTAACAGATTCTAAAATCACCTTCCTTTATATAAATTTTTTCACAATTTATATAATGGAAAATGATTTCTTTTTTATTTTTTGAAATTATTCGTGATACGTATTAGAATAAATTATTTGAATTTAGCGGCGAGAAATCACGTTTCTAAAGTCAATCTTATTAGAAAATACTGTGGCTGCGTTCCGTTTCACGCATATGCGCGCATTGCCTTAGTATACGTGACGCTCATTATATAAAATGCGTGCATATGCCTGAAACGGAACGCAGCCTGTAATTCAATACTATATGTAGAAGTACTAAGCAAATGCATTTTGAATTTGCCGCTTAATGTGACGTAAACTGATTGTGAATGACATTTCTGATTGGTTGTCTGAAACTATCATGCGCGTGAGCATACCCTTGTCTTTATACCATGGACGACACGTCTGAAGTTGGTTACTGACAGTCCATTTGTATATAGTCAAAAATAACAACAGCAAAAGCAATATTGTTTTTGATTTTATTCTACACCTGTTAAACCATTGCGAATTTTTTAATTTAATTATATTAAATAAATTAATATTTAATACAATTTAGTTACACACTAGGGTTACTTTTTGCGGCTGTCCTCTTTTTTTCTACGGTCCCAGTTATTCGTTCGCAGAAGTCAATTTTGTTCCGCTGTTTTCGATACGCGGTAATTTCGTTCCTATGGTCCCATGAAGCGGAATTAGCGTATACGGAATCGGCGGTTTACCAATCAAACAACTGTTTAGATGAAGGCAGATAAAGGAAAGTAATGAAAATCTTTTCATGATTGGCTATCCGCCAAATTTGCTTACGCGAATTCCGTTCCATGGAACCATAAGGACGAAACTCTCGCGTATCAAAAACAGCGGAACGTCAGCGATTGATCAAATTTTCGATACGCGCAATCCACGATACGCGCAATCCACGATACGCGCAATACGCTCCATGGGACTGTACCCTTACTTCGCCCTTTTAATTTTTGTTGAATAATGCCATTAATTTTATCTTGGCTTACTTTCGCCATCTCCTCTTCATTTAAAAATAAAGTTAATACTTCATTTTTATCCTCTAATAAGACCGGGAAATCATGCAACTGCTGTAATCGCTGTTCCATCATAAATCGCAAATATTCGTCCGTTCACTGTTGTATTATCCGGTACTCGTTGCTCGTTCCGAATTACAAATCATGCGCATAAACCGCATGAACGCATCAGACGCATCAACTGCCTCAGCGAAAGAGCAAAGGATAGGGAGAAGAAGAATGGAAGGCTCCATATACGGCCCATGCACGGAGTAATAAGAAGGAGATCAAGCTCGAGAATAAATATGGGCTCGAAACACGGTTTCGGAAAACCCCATGAAAAATCAAGATGTGATCTTAGCGCCATCGTGGGAAAAGTTGGAAGTATTGACTGTCACGTGATATATATTTCGCTTTCTCTAATGGCACATTCGATACATATGCACTGACACGGTTCTAGTGCTGCCCTGACACGGTGCTACCCTAACACGGTGCTACCCTGACACGGTGCTGCACTGACACGGTGCTGCCCTGACACGGTGCGAGTGCAAAACTACACTGGAGCGAGTGTATTCCGCCATATCGTATACCAAAGCTGACCAAAGCTACTCTTTTAATGTGAAGAATATAGATTTTAATAAAAAATATGGACATGAGTAGAATAGCTAGGCCGGTTCTAACTCACTATGTGTTAGTGCGTATATGTGTATGTGTGTGTGTGTGTGTGTGTGTGTGTCTGTGTGAGGGGGCAGGGAGGGGGAAGTGCACACGGATACAGAGCCGCCACCAGGCGGCGCTGGTGTCGCGCCGGGCCCTAGAAGGAAGGGAGGAATGGAGGGGGGAAATACGTCACAGGGGAGGGGTCTGCGGGAAGGGGGACTTTGTTCCTTCTCTCCTCCCACGTATTGTCTCTAGTACCTATTGCGCTCTCTTTCTAACCCGTTGTCCTCTCTCTCTCCCACCCATTGCAGTTCTGTAGTTACCCTATTGTTCTCCCTCTTCCTCTCGTTCCGTTTCCTTCTCGCACGCGATTTAAATAAACAGATATTTTCGAATTTTAAGATATGACTAAGCAATCAATTATTTTTCAGTGTAACTGCTATCGAGCATACCGTACAATATATCGTAAGAATGCATTCTAACCGTTTTTGTACCTTTTTTTTGTACCCCTTTTTTGTCTATGGGGACGACGTCAATAATAACAATAGAGTTTACGACTGCGATAAAATCGTCCCTTCGGAAAAGCTGAAACTTATTGAAACATGTTAGAACGCGCTAATACTTAACTAGAGGAAAGGCCTGGGAAAATGGTAAGTTAAAGAAATATATGTTTAATGTACACATACATTTATTTATTTATTTATTTACTTATTTATCATGCAATGCATGATATACAATAGTATCTGAAGCGTATAAAATCAATTCACATTCAATTCCTGAATTCTTATCATAAATAGTACGCAAAGTGTTTACCGCTTCCAATTTGTCCATAATACAATTTTTACATAAATAACTTATAAAATATTTACATTTATCGCTTACACTATTTATATATTGACACAAATTAAAATACACATGGTCAACGCATTGTTCGAGTTCAAGCATAAAGAGTACGGTAGACGGTTTCATATACATGCACTTATCACATAAAGATAATTTCACTGTGCTCACATCGCGTATTTTAACAAGTTCCATCACAAGGTCTTGAACTATCAATGATGATGGAGTAGTCGACTGCACCAATCGTTCGATATCCGCCCGTTTTTCAATGAACATCATCTACGTAGAGTGTGGCAGGATAATGCGATTGCCTCGGATGTCATCAATCACAATTTCCACGTAGGACATCGGTCCCGCGACGATCCCGATCTCCAGAAATTTGTACGCTGCGGATGTTAGTGCAAATGTCCTCCCCATAATGTTACGTGTGCTGCAATAAAGAATAAATATAGAATATTTTCATAGAATATTTTCACAGATATAGAATATTTATCATAGATATAAGTGATATACTTACAATGCTTGTTGATTATACGTATCCATAGCGCTGGAGATTGCAACCAAACGAATTCTTGAAAACGAGTGATGCAGTGATGTTGCGCGAACTGCTTTTAAACCGTCTCCCCTCCAACGTTAATAATTTTCGATATCAATAACGTCACACCACCATAAAGGCCGTTCACCGTATCTTTTATCGCCATAATAAAGGTAATCACTTAAACAATATTTCCCTTTTTTCCTACATATTTGAATACGTGTTTCTGTTTTTGTTAATTTATTATTCTTATAAAAATTCTCAATATATCCCTTTTGCAAACTCGAATGTCTCTGACACCAAGTATCGGTACGCGTCAGCACGTTGCGGTAATGTAGGATTCACACTGCGTCCGACATCCGACGTACGACGACCGATATCCAATAGGAGAGCTTGTTTTCTTGATATATAGCTAACAATATTTTGTAACAAGCTCTGCTATTGGATATCGTACCGTCGTACGTCGGATGTCGTACGCAGTGTGAATCCTACATAACCGAGTTCACGATTGTGAAGTAAATGCGGAATCGATGAACAATGACGGTTAGACATCTTTGCACAAAATGGTGGAAACTAAACTCTTAATGAAGTGTCTTCGTAGATTCTTTTCAACGACTGCAGTGGAAAACTATATGTGACTGTTGAATCCGCCTGCATAAGGTTTTAGTTGTCTACGCTTATTGGATACCATTTTTTTTACAGACTTTTCAGTCACCCATTAGCGAGTTTAGTTTTCTTCGTCTTCTGAGAGAGGGGGATTTATCATCCTTTCCGAGCGATCTAGTTATGATTTATGTTGTTCTTAAGTGAGTCTTTCATATTTTTTTTTGTCACATTCGAGCGATCTATTTATGATTTATGTTATCCTTAAGTGAGTCTTTCATATTTTCACTCTTTTCTTTTTTTTTTTTTATCACCGATTTCTCTTTTATTGGCTAGACATATCCGTCTAGACATGTACGTTCTTGTTCAGACAGAATTTACCCCTATCTGATTTACGACATTGTCCGAGATCGACGGTTCTCAGTTTAAAAGCTATGTTTTTTTTTGTTTATTTGTCATAAAATCGTAGATTCCACTGACGTAACACTTAATGTATGTATCGACCAATGATAGTTAATCCTCCTCAACTTCGACTATGATTCGTTGAAATAAAAATATTCTCGAATTTTCATGAAATGCAACACCCACCCTTAGTAGCATATAAAAGCGGAGAGATCGGTATACACACTGTCAGTAGCCGAGTTGAAAGATTTTGAGAATTTTATCGCGTTATACCAAGCCTTTCCGAATGTTTAATTGACAGTGTTCAGTTTCGAGTGTTTATCAATTTTTCTTGATATGGATCAAACGGAGCGCGAGTTGGTGGAGCAAGCCACTCATTGTCAGTTGAATACGCGAGAAGAATACGTCGCGTGGGAACAGCGACTGTGACGAATTTATCGAGTCGCTTGAGGAGCAGAGTCGAGCCAAACGCCCTCGATTATCGATTGGTATTAAACAATCGTTAATCGCTCGTATCGCTCGACTTGAAGGTTTAAAAGATTCGGTGCGCGATCGTTTTGTGCAAGTGGGTGCCGATCGAAACGGCGTTCGAAAGCCGTATATTGATCGGTGCCGTGATAAACTCTAGACACATCGAGCCTCGCCAATTCCTCGAAGATGCGAGTGAAATTGTGCCAGAACGTGTGCGAGACATTATGCAGAGACATAATTCTATAAAGATAAACGCAGTGTTTAATGGTGAATTCGTGGCGGGTGACAAACGCGCGAACAAGATTATCGCCAGCCGGAACTATGAAATATATCGATGCACCGATTTGCGCGAGTGGTACATGTCGCGCGTCGTCGAGCCAATCCTGTCATCGCTCGATGAGTTTCAAGAACGCGATAGTGGATGGGCACTGTCGCGTATATTGAACTTGACTATTAGTGTGAATAAGTACAATTCTCTGCACGCGGGGTGTCATATCACAGTGCCGAAAAAAATTACGGACAAGAGAGCGACGGTTAACGTGCAATCTCTGGACAATGCGTGCTTCGCGTGGTCGGTGGTTGCCGCTCTATCTGGAGACACGGTAGTGTCTCGGCGCTAAGCCAAGCGCGCGACACTGCCGTGCCTCTTTTACGCGAAACTGAGAATTTTTCGGGGTCGAGATGATCAGATCTCAGTAACGGCTGAACCGATCAAGTTCTACATATGCTCAATCGACAGGAAATACTTAAATTGTATAATAAAAGTGCTTTCATTTTTTTTCTACGTGCCCTACGAGCGGAGATATCGCGACGCAAAGTCCGAATCTGTGAATTTTCACGTTTCATTTTTAAGATACGTCGTTATTATTATCAACGTCGTCAACCAGAGAAAATGTCCATCTCGTTTTTTCGATAATATAGGGCCTTCGACTTTATGTGTTATCTCACTTTATCTATCATCTCACTCTATCTATCTATATCTAACCTTAACCAGCAGACCAGTGTTGCATGCATGGTGTATCACATATGACGCGCGCGCGATTTTAATCTTATAATTAAAAAATAAAATATTATTCAATATAATATAAAATATTTATTAATAATATAATATATATATGTTATTATATAAATATTAAAATTGAAATATTGAAATATGTTCGTCGTCGAGGAAATATAAGTGTCTACGTGTTTGATTTCGAGGAAGTGAGTGTCTAGGTGTTCGCCTTCGAGGAAGTGAGTGTCTAGGTGTTCGCCTTCGAGGAAGTGAGTGTCTAGGTGTTCGCCGTCGAGGAAGTTGCCTTCGAGGAAGTAAGTGTCTAGGTGTTCGCCGTCGAGGAAATGGGTTTGTTTGTAAGAAACGTCGTCGTCGTCGTCGTCGTCGTCGTCGTTGTTGCCAGCTACGGAGTGACAAAATGCATTCTGGAATTTTTGGTGCAAGAGATAAATGTGGTCGCGACGGGTATCTATAATATCGATCGCTGCGATCTGTACGATCGTTAAAGTCGGATTATTAAGATTGAGGATAGGAAATCTGTCACATCGATGGCATAAACGAACACGTAAGTGAGGTTAGAATAAATATCGACCGCTGCGATCTGTACGATCGTTAAAGTCTGATAAAGAGTCTCGGCAATAACAAAGGATTGAGGTTAGGAAATTTGTCACATCGATGGCATAGAATAGACGAACACGTAAGTGGGGTTAGATATTTTCTGCTTTACTGCTTTATTACACAGATTCTCTGCTGTAATTCCGCTGTTATGTAATTATTTTCTTTTTACAGCATTTGGTTAGGTTACTTATTTACTGAGACACTACCGTGTCTCCAGATCTGTTATTTATTTGTTTGGTAGATACCTTAATTTGTCTTTTCTATTCCTTATATAATTATAAAAGAATTCATTCTTTTTGTACTTTGTTGATAGGAAAAGTCTGAAAAGAAAAAAGGTACGGATTATAAAGATTCCTCCACTTTCTTTTCAGGACTTTCCCTTCAATAAATCTGAAGATAAAATACAGCACAAAGAATCAATTCTTTTATAATAATAAAGATAAAACTTATTTATGCAGTTACTCAAAACATAAAATTACTTAGTTTTAATATTGAAATCTTTAAAATTTTAAATAATTATCTAATAATTGAAATATATTATCATGGATAGTAACTGATATATTATTGAAGGTGTCAGTTCAAAGTGAACATTCATAAAATGTGTATCCTTTTGTTGCATATATACGTAATAATGATTTAACCCTAATCGGCCCAAAAGAACAGATTTTCGACGTTGACTTTGATTGTTGACTGTTTTCACAAAATGTAATGTTCGGCTATGAAAACGGTCATACCTTATGGTTTCGAGGTCGCTCTATCAATTGCCGCTGAAAAATTTCCAAAAAAATGACACCTAACGTATATTTTTCAAAAAAATTTAGAAAAAATACTGATTTTTCATCCTTTCTTTCTCTTTTTCTACATTTTTTGGCGGGAAAACATTTTTTTATCACTCAAAAATCTATCAGAAAGGGGGTCCCGATACCTAAGGAATAAGATCATACAAAAAAAGAAATTTTTTTTCAAATCGGTGGTTTCAAAATGGCCGCTTACCGAATCATTTACTTTCAATTTACGAATTTCGTTATTTACAATTCCTTCTTCTTGCTTCTAAGTTTAGATTATCATTTTGGGGGATTTTCGGGTTCCCTGAATACGATGTCGATGTCAAAAATACAAAATTCAAGATGGCGGATCCAATATGGCGGATGTCTAAAGCATAAATCATGGTTTCTTATCGACCAAGGTGGAAAGTACTGATACGGGGGTTTTTGGGGTTGCTGAGAACCATCTCGGTATTCAAAATACAAAATTCAAAATGGCGAATCCAATATGGCGGATGTCTGAAGCATAAATCTTTCTTTCTTCTCGAGTAAATCTGCAAATACTCGTATCAGGAGTTTTTGTGGTTGCTGATCATGATACTGACAATATAATTGTAAATTTCGAAATATTATATTCGAAATGTATTGTCTCTTTGCCGTTCATCAGTGAACGTTGCCCGATTCCCACCGCGTGGAGGTAGACAAAATTGGGAATCTTATTTTTTTTTGTATTTTATGTATTTTTTTTGTATTTTTCATATTTTATGTATTTTTTTGTATTTTTCATATTTTATGTATTTTTTTTTATGTATTTTATCAATTTTGTCCACCTCCACGCGGTAAGAATCGGGAAACGTTCACTGATCAATGGCAAAGAGTCAATACATATCAAATTTAATCTTTCGAAACTTACAATTTTATCGTCAGGATCGTGATAATCGAAACCCCCCCCCCAAAACCCCCATACGAGTAATTTCTCATTTATTCAATAAGAAAGAACGATTTTTGCTTCAGAAATCAGCCATATTGGATCCTCCGCCTTGAATTTTGTATGTTGGATATCGAGATCGTTCTCAGCTACATCGAAAACCCCCATATGAATACTTTCCATCTTAGTCGATATGAAACCATGATTTAGGCTTCAGACATCCGCCATATTGGATTCGCCATTTCGAATTTTGTATTTTGAATATCGAGATCGTTCTCAGCAACCCCAAAAACCCCCGTATCAGTACTTTCCACCTTGGTCAATAAAAAACCATGATTTATGCTTTAGACATTCGCCATATTGGATCCGCCATCTTGAATTTTGTATTTTTGACATCGACATCGTATTCAGGGAACCCGAAAATCCCCCAAAATGATAATCTAAACTTAGAAACAAGAAGAAGGAATTGTAAATAACGAAATTCGTAAATTGAAAGCAAATGATTCGGTAAGCGGCCATTTTGAAACCGATTTGAAAAAAAATTTCTTTTCTTGTATGATCTTATTCCTTAGGTATCGGGACCCCCTTTCTGATAGATTTTTGAGTGATAAAAAAATGTTTTCCCGCCAAAAAATGTAGAAAAAGAGGAAAAAAGTAATGAAAAATCAGTATTTTTTCTAAATTTCTTTGGAATGTAACTACCTTATTTTTTATGCTCGGACTAGCTCGTCGGTTTTAAGCACTGTATAGTTTCGCGGATCGCATAAAAAAGAAGTTCGGCAGGAGGAGTATTCGCGCGTCGGATCGGAAGTGTACGGAAATGCTCGGTGGACAGAATAATATATCACAATATTTTATAACGATCACAGTTTATTATAACAAAAAGAAAACAAAAGAAAATAAAGAAAGAATACGAATAATATATTATAATGATAATATAAAACGCAACGGAAAAGACTACATATAGATATTCACAACGCGAATAACGGCGAGACAGAAACGAAACAAATAAGCGGACGCGAACAATGCAGAAGAAATACTTAAGTCTAAAACGCGCGGAAATATGTACAACGAGTACGGTCGCGAGTGCTAACCTGCAACATGGCGGAACGTGGGTATACGCCAACAATAAGAAATCGCGACGCGAAAACGAACACGAACATGGGAAGAGGAACGGAGTCGATACCCGACGGTCGGGAACGACCGACAGAGGCAGGGAGCGCCCTATCCCTTTTCGAATGTCGAGTATCGGGAAGGAAATTCGGGATTCGGAAAAGAAGATGCGGAAGAAAGTAAAGAGAGTTGCAGCGGTTGTCCGGCGGCCGGGAACGCCCGGCAGAGGCAGGGTACATCCTACCCCCTAGGTTCGTCGGAAACGAGCAGGCCTCGGAAAGCGGTCTCGGAGTACTCAGGAGCTGGTGATTTCGGAGCGATCTGGATCGGAAAAATGTTGAGCGGAAAAAGGCTCTCGCGGCTCGACGTCGCTGTATTATATACTTAAACCGCCAGCCTCGCTCGAATTGCCCCGGTTGTCTTCGACAATTTCCGCCGATCGGCTTCTCGTGGGAGAGAAGGTTTCCGATCGGCGGTCTCCGGCGACAGTCGGCATTTTCCGACGAGACTGGCGGTTTCGACGGCTGCTGTATCGGTGAATTATTTTATAATAATCTATTTGCAGGCGCCTCGCCCCTTTTTCCCGATGACACCACGTAGGGACGATGCATTTTAGGGGGGCATCGTTACAGGAAAATATACGTTAGGTGTCATTTTTTTGGAAATTTTTCAGCGGCAATCGATAGAGCGACCTCGAAACCATAAGGTATGACCGTTTTCATAGCCGAACATTACATTTTGTGAAAACAGTCAACAATCAAAGTCAACGTCGAAAATCTGTTCTTTTGGGCCTATTAGGGTTAACAACACATGTACACTAGTTGTTTATAATAGTAATGTTAAATCAATATTACGTATATATGCAACGAAAGAATATATACTTCATGTATGTTTACTTTGAACTTGCACCTTCAATAATATATGAGGCATTTTTCATGGTAATATGTACCATTTCATTACACAGGCCCACAAAAAAAAAAGTGGTGTGTTCTTTTGACCAACCCTACATATCCTTATGTATTTTTCGATGCTGAATCCGAATTTGAAGTCAAAATATGGGGTTCGTGGACTGTTTGAAGAGAAAAACGCAAAAAACCACGATTTTTGGGGTTTTTTTAAAGTTTTCTCGAGATTAAAAAAAAACAAAGGATGGTACGGCAAATTTGACTCCATATTTGGATTCTACGGATCAAAATACATGGAAAACCATATGGTAAATATTTTTTTTTGAAAAATTTCAACCCCTGGTACAGCCTTGAAAAGTCTCAAAACTCTCTGAAAAGCTGTAATTCGGCACAAACGTAGTAAAATAAGATCGTAACTTTATTTATACAAATTATAAGTGCTAAAAACACTATTCCGGAGGTTTTTGAGATCGCTGAAGATGAAGTCAAGGCCAAATTTACAACTTGGTTCCCCTATAAAACTTATCGTTTTTTTTAATTGCTCAGAAATGACCAATTCTGAGACTATATAAAATAAGATATGATCTATTTAACTTCAGCTTTGAATTATATCTCAAGTTTACAACCCCCAAGCACACAACCCATAGCTCATAACCCCAAAGCCTACAAATCCCAAACCCACAACCTTAGACGTTTGGAATTGGTGAGTTTTAAACGATGTTGAAATGTGGCTTAGAGTTTTATGGGTTTGGTATTTTTAAGTGGATTTAGAATTTATAGAGTTATAGTTTGTCTGCTTGAGAGGGTTATAAAGAGTTTTTTTTTCAATCTTAGATATTAGGAATTT
>NW_017278967.1:33860-39668 GCF_001594065.2 Cyphomyrmex costatus | reverse complement strand
AGTGAGATTAGTTTGCTAGTTTTCGCTACGGGTTTCGAATTTTTTAATCGACGCACATCATCGAGAAAAAGATTTTGTTGAATGACGCGTAACCAAAATAGTCGCGCGTGTTTGTATTCGTCCACCGAAATTATATCGGATGGAATAGAATCGGATTCGTCGTTTGACGACCGCTTTTTGTATATACGATTTCGAAGCTTATTAATAAAGCGGATTAGATAGGCCGTTAGGACGATGCTAGATCCGCGGGATTCTGATGAGTCGGAACATGATGCCACGTGGCATCAGGTATGAGAGTTTGCACATCGTTCACTCGATGCGCGACAAACGTTTTCCATCGAGAAGGAGATTGGCTTAGCCAAGAGAGAGTGACGGTTGAATCCGTCCAGCAATGACATGGAATTGTCGAAAGTTCTAATGTCGTTCTGGGAAACGACATTGTTCGTGCTAAAAGCGCAGCAGCGCATAATTCGAGTCTTGGAATTGTCAAGGGCTTAAGAGACGCGACTTTTGATTTTGCTATTAATAGCGAAACAGTAACTGATCCCATGAGCGAGATCACTTTAAGATATATGACAGACGGACGATGCGTCAGCGAAGCCGTGAAGCTCACAGTGACTTGTGTCGGAACCGAAGGCAGTCCATCGTGGCAAAGAGATATTACGCAGTTGAATTAGCTGCGTGTGATAATTGTGCCATTTTTGCATGAGAGGGGGTGGAATTGGATCATCCCACGAACACTTAGTAGCCCACAATTGTTGCATGATAATTTTAGCAGTAATTATGACCGGAGCAAGCCACCCGAGCGGGTCAAATAATTTTGCTATAGTAGACAGAATTTTCCGTTTAGAATCTGGGATCGACGTGGTAACTTCGACTGAAAATTGGAATGTATCGGTAGCAGGGAACCACGTGACTCCTAAGACTTTGAAACTTTCGTCGCTTTGCAGAATTTTGCCTTGACTGAAACTCATTTCATTGACCGGTAGGTCGTTGAGTAACGTAGGGCAGTTGCTTGCCCACTTACGGAGGAGGAATCCACCTTTTTGTAACAATGAAATTATTTTGAAATTATATTGATTGCGGATTTGCCTTGCAAGCGGCTTGTCATCCGCGCCGAAGATGCAATCATCTACATAGATTTGATTGCGTAAAACTGATTGAGCAAGAGGAAATTGAGCGCCTTCGTCTTGCGTCAATTGCTGAATCGTGCGAAGAGCGAGGTATGGAGCACACGCCATACCGTAAGTAACAGTAAGCAAGCGGTAGTCTTGCACCGCTTCGGATGATGAAGAGCGCCATAAGATGCGCTGATAATCTTGATCTCGCGGATCGACTTGAATCTGCCTATACATTTTTGCGATATCGGCAGTGAAAACATAACGATGTTGTCGCCATCGAAGAATTACCGAACGAAGGTCGGTTTGTAACTTAGGACCGATCATGAGATGATCGTTAAGTGAAGAGCCGTTCGATGTCGACTGAGATGCATTGAACACGACGCGCAACCGCGTGGTGCTGCTATGCTCGCGAATCACCGCATGATGCGGGATGTAAACTGATTGTGAAGCAGAGACGGGTTCGTCTACTTTCTTCATATGACCGAGATTTTCGTATTCCAGTAGGAACTCTCGATATTCGGATGCGATATCCCTTTTATTTTGAAGACGGCCTTCAAGCCGTGAAAGAAGTGATGAGGCGATGTGACGAGATTCGCCTATTGCAATCGGAGGATTGGCTTTGAACGGTAGCCGTACGACGTACCGTCCATTAGAGTCACGAGAATGAGTTGCTCGGAAATGTTCCTCACAACGTTGTTCCTCAGGAGTGAGGTATGATACTTGCGGAAGTTCTTCGACTTCCCAGAACTGACGAATTTCGTCATCGAGATTGTCGTGCAACGTGGTATGATTAACTGTCACGTTAGACATGTTTGAAGACGAACTCGTCGAAATCGGACCAGACATGATCCAGCCGAAAATGGAATTCTGTGCTGTTGGCTGATTAGAGGAACCTGAGCACAGGCCCGGTAACAGAACAGCACCGTATAGATCAGCGCCGATGATCATTTCGATCGGATCGGCACTTGAGGGCTGCGGATCAGCCCATGGCAGGCCGCTTAAATGAGCGAGAGAGATTTGATATGCTATTTTAGGCGGCGTGTATTTAGTCAGAGAGCGCATAATAATTGCGGTCGTTGAGTATGACGGACCCTTGCCGGTCTTAGATGATACCGAAATAAGAGCAGCATGTCGTGCGACGGATTGCGTTTCACCGATTCCGGTAACCGAGACAGCAACGCGTGTTCGCGATAACCGTAGCCGTTGAGCGAGATTTTCACTAATTAAACTAGTGACAGATCCTTGATCTAACAATGCGCGTATGACATCTGTGCGACCAGACGAAGAACACACCTGAATCCGCGCGGTAGCTAATAGAACACGAGATTTGTCAAATGTTGTTTTCGTAATTAAATGTGAAACGACGTTGTTTTCATTTGACGTATTCGTTTCGTTGGATTCAAGGGAATTCTCGGTCGCGCTTGATGTCGTCGCTTCGTGAAGCATCGTATGATGCCTTTGTTGGCATTGACGACAGTTATGTTTACTCGGACATGTGTTCGCGAAATGTCGAGCGCTTAAACAGTTGAGACATCGTTTAAATTTGACAATAAGATCGCGACGCTCGTTAACCTGTTTCTTCTTGAAATCAGGACATACTGACAAGAAATGATCTTGTTTACAAAGCGGACAATGAGCTCCGGTAGCGGTCGTCGTGTGACTTTGCACGGACGACTTGCTCGGTTTTGTTTTGACCGTACTGGTCGTTGGAATATTCTCGAACGCTCGAATTCGCGATGCGAGAAAGTTATGAAGATCCGAATACGACGGATATTCCGTTTTATCGCCTAAATGTAATTCCCATGCTTTACGCGTGGCTTTATTTAATTTTTGCACGACGGATAGACGAGCAAATCGTTCCACCACTCAACTGGACGACCGAGATTTTTTAACGCTTGAATTGACATATTAGCTGTATCTCGAAGCGACATAAGATCCTGCGCGGAATCGGTATTAACGGCCGGTAGCGTATGAATATGTTCCGACACTAATCGACGTTTATCATCGTAACGCGCGAGCAGTACATTCCACGCGATTTTAAAATTAGCTTCGGTCAAAGGGAGATTACGCAACGCGTCGCGTGCTTCGTCCTTTAAACACGAATAAAGGTATTGCAAGCGCGTAACATTCGACAACTCGGCATGATCGATAATCATGGAGCGGAATTGATCGCGAAACGTTTCCCATTCCCGTAAATCGCCGGAGAATTTCGGCAAATTAATGCGCGGCAATGTAAGAGTTTTTTCGGATTTCTGTGATTGACTCACGGATAACCCTGGACTTGATGGCGCTTGATCTGCTTCGAGAGAGGCGAGGGCGTCGGAGATGTAGTCCGATGCGGCGAGATAGGCGTCCTCCAATTCGATGTAGACATCCTCCTTGAAGTATTTCTCGGTATCCTTTTGTTCCTTGGTGGCGACTTTGAGCAGTTGTGCGTGCAGGAGCTCGCATCGAGCGTAAGTCTCCTTGAGAGTTTGAAGGCGATTCCGAACTATGCCGTACGTGTGATTTGCACGGCCGATCTTCTTAAAGTTTTCCAATGCGCGTGTGACAGAGCGCATAGCTAATCGCTGCTGCGATAGTAATTCTTCCATTATGATTTTGAGGGGTTTCCGTCACTTGGTATGCTAGAAACGGAAATCTTGCGATGTGCTACGTCACTTACGTTCACGAAAGTGAACGAAGAGTCACAATGTCCCTTGTTGTTTATCCGCCACGAATCCGGCTCGAAGGACCAGAATGTTCGTGGTTGTGTGAATCGCTGCTTCGATCTCGACTGAGATCTCAAATGACGGAATGGATTTGTGGACTGGAAGATTGAGACCACTGAGCACTCCTCTTTTAACTTGTTGTATGCAAGCTTTATTCACAAGTAAACGAAGTGTTGTTCGCGTGGCACGGCGAGAGAGACGATTAACTGCTGTTAATACGCCGAGACTCATACACGACGGTAGCCGTGATGAGACGTACAAAAGTAACGAGTCGCGGTAGCGAACCCGTAGAAAGAAAGCTGCTGCTTTCAACGAGGAATTTGAGAGCACGACTTGACACGGCAAGTACTGAATTGTGTCTGAGGGGAGAATCGCGCTACGCGATTAGCGCGACGAATCGGCAGGACGACAGCGACATCGGTATCCAAATATGCGGCTAAATTGTAGTAATGATATTCGCAAGACGGCGCGGTGAGTGCGACGAAAGATTCACGGACAGAATCGATGGATGGCGCAATCGATCCTTTATTCGGCTTTTGTAGCGCGAAACTTATCCTATTCCGGAACAATGTATAATAGTATTTTTTATATACATATTCATTTCCATTTCATTATCTTTCAATAATAATATAAAAAACTATTATAGTTTCTTATCTCTCACCTAGAACACTATATTTGATTCGAGATTTTGGAGTGTAAGTTAACCAGTTTTCAATCACGTATATCTTCATAAGTATATGTTTACAAATTATAATTCTAATTAATAATTAATATCGTGATAAGGATTGTTCTGATTATACCAAACAAATTTATTACGTTTATTAGCATATTTGATTATACGTATGTAATATTTTGACATTGGAATAAATACATTAATAAACGTAATAAGTGTTTTGGTATAATGTTATTACGAAAATGATTAACAGAACAATCGTTCCTCACAATATTAATTATGAATTAGAATAATATTTTGAAAATGTATACTTTATGGAGATACACGTGATTGAAAACTGTAACTCACACACATGTGCTTTATCTTGAATCAAATATAGTATCCTAAAGATCGAAGTAACAGCTTTTTTCAAAAATGAAACACAAAACATGAGTATTATTTTCAAAAGAATTCTTATGTGCTCCACAATCTTGAATTAAATATAGTGTTCTAGATGAGAGATCAAAATAACAGTTTTTTATATTTCAAAGACGAATCACAAAAGATCGGTATTAATTTTAAAAAAATTCTTATACCAAATTGTCTATTTTAACGTAATACATTTTATTACTGAAAGATAATGAAATGGAAATTAATATGTATATAAAAAACCTTGGCATACATAATGAGGTACCCAAGTACAGGTTCCAGTTAGACTTAGTCAAATCAGACGTAAGTTCGGAACTGTTGGGTATTACTGAAGAAGAAGAGAAGGGAATTGTTGTTTTTTTTTTTACCTTATTATTTTCTTAAATCTAATGACACGTATCATTTGTACGCCAAGTTAAATTCTATCTTTAAAAACCCAAGAAGTACTATCCTTATGTTTACTTTGAACTGGCACCTTCGATAATATATGAGTCAATTTTCATGGGAATATGTATGTATAAAAGTAACGTCAGAATTCTCTCTCCCTTCTCTTCTTCAGTAACATCCAACAGTTCCCAACTTTACGTCTGATTTGACTAATACTAACTCGAACATGAATACCTCATTATGTATGCCAAGTTTAATATCTTATAAAAACCTACGTGATGTTATCTTTATGTTTAGTAGAATTACATCAACCACAATTACTTAATCGGAATTGACTAATCATGAAGATACACGTGTTAGAAAACTGGTTAACACACACATATGAGCTCCAAAATCTTGAATCGAATATAGTGTTCCAGGTGAGAGATCAAAATAACAGTTTTTTATATTTCAAAACTGAATCATAAAAGATCAGTATTAATTTCAAAAGAATTCTTATGTACTCCAA
>NW_017278967.1:24598-33486 GCF_001594065.2 Cyphomyrmex costatus | reverse complement strand
ACCTTCAATAATATATGTGTCATTTTTCATGGTATTTCATTATCTTTCAATAATAAAATGTATTACGTTAAAATAGACAATTTGGCATAAGAATTCTTTTAAAATTAATACTGATCTTTTGTGATTTATTTTTTAAATATAAAAAACTCTATAGTTTGATCTCTCACTTAGTTCAAGATTTTAGAGTATAAGTTAACTAGTTTTCAATCACGTATATCTTCATATGTATACGTTTACAAATTATTATTCTAATTAATAATTAATATTGTGATAAGGATTGTTCTGATTATACCAAAAAAAATTATTACGTTTATAGCATATTTGATTATACGTATGTAATACCAAGTTAAATTCTAACATTGCACATTCTCCCTTTTTTTATTTCACTATCTTGTCATATAATATGGATTTTTCCCATAAAATATATCGTTTAATTAACTAGTCTTTAAAAATTCTATCTCTAAAGATTTAAGAGGTACCATCCTTATACACTTATTTAATTCTAATGACATGTATCTTTTGTATGTATTGTGACCGTACTTGTGAGAAACGGCACAACTTCGTCACTTCATCCGTTGCTCTATTTACGCGATAGCTCAAAAAGATGAACACAATAATGTAAATAGCAAAAGTGCGGTTCGTCCTTTTAATTTTATGTGCTGCGATATTCGAGCCGTACAATTTTCGTTGGGCGCCAGGCACGAGAGAGCGTGCCACTCTTCGCACTAAATTTTAAGATGTTACGCTCGGACAAAAAAAATTACAGAGCAACGGAATTCGCGACGGACGGGCTCAGCTAGCTCAGCCAACGAAATTGGCAGAGGGGGTGGTTCGCGGTAAGCGGGGAACAATGGCTACGTTTACACCGTGCGCTTAGTCCGCGACCTATACCCCAAATTCGACCTAAATTATTTAGGTCTCGTGGTGTAAACACTTGATACTAGCTTTAGGTCAGGCCGCGTTTTTTAACGGCCTCACCTAAAATAGGTCGTCTGCTTTCACGGTGTAAACGCGTGACGCGACCTAAAAGCTTTTTTATTTGCTCGATAGGGGTCATTCCAGTGGCGGTTTATAGCATAGGCACGCTAGGCGTGTGCCTAGGGCGCCACGACGGAAGGGGCGCCTGCGGTATACACAAATACGCATCCGCCTCCTGGCTCTACGCTCTACTGTCTACACGGAGAGAAAAACCACGGCAAAACTCCGCGCGGCGACTCGCTAGAAGGCGATGCGAGGTAATGCCACGGAATGGCGCGGCAAGCGCCAGGCAAAAGCGCGGAATCGTACGTCGAATCTATGTACTCGAAATACAGACTTTCCGCCTTGAGCTGTAGGGAATTTTGCTCTGCAGCTTCGAGAATTTTCTTCTGCAGCTTCGGGAGTTTCCGTCATATTACGACGGAAACTCTCGAAGATCCAGAGCAAAACTCCCTACAGCTCAAGGCGGAAAGTCTATGTTTGGAAGTACATAGATTCGACGATTGATTCCCGCGCCTTTGCCTGGGCGCTCGCCGCGCTGTTCCGTGGCACTACCTCGCATCGCCTTCTAGTGAGTCCCCGCTCGGAGTTTTGCCGTGGTTATTTCTCTCCTTGTACTCTCCCGCGATATTTCAGATCCGTTCTGTTCTGAGCCGTCCGTAGAGTTCTGAAAATAGACTTGATTTAAAATTTTATATTATTAATTTTATCACAAATGAGTGTTAATAAACTGAGTGGCGCCCAGCGGCGAAAATTAACAAAACAAAGAGAAAAAAAAGAATTACTCGTTACCAAAAAAGTACCACGAATTGAAAATTTTTTCGTACGTCACGTAACAACGACGGAAGCATCAAGTTCTGTTGCAAATGAACGTTCAGACGAGGTAAATATCTACGAACTCAATAATTAAATACACTGCTGAATATTTGCTGTAAAATTCAACGAAAATAAGGAAATTATGGCATAGAACTTCTATGATAGAAGTACATTAAATCGTATGTGCGTCGTAAAAATACTTTGCCTCAAAATTGAATACGATTTTTTATGTAGCCAAATCATGTTTACAATTACAAGTAGTACAATGACAACGTTGTGGCGGGAATGGGTCCACATATAAACGAAATGAATCCGTAATCCACTGTCCACACACGTACGAATGTTCACATATTTAGAAAAAATATAAAAAAAAAAAAATAAATAAAAAAATCCACAAAAAATATCATAATAACTTTAGAGCCTCCACAAATCAAACAAAATATGTAAAAAATTTACGTCTTCTGCCTTACCGCACTGTTGCAATTTCTAGTTTCTCATTTTCTTGATTTCAGCAGCTAACGCATCCCCATGCACAATGTATTGTCGAAAATATAGAAAAGGAGAAACAAACTGACGAACTCAGGAATACAGCAGCTTCGGTAGCAAATCGTGATATTGAGGTCGTAGTCGTCAACTCCACAGATTCTATCTCGGACTACACAAATTTTTCTGATCCTGGTCTTTGGCCAACACGGAATTCGGAAATGATTGATTTCATTTTGCGAAATCCATTGAAGCAACAAGATCCTAGAACTATGAATTTCGCGATTTCGAAACGTATGTATGGATCAAGATCCAGATGTTGTACAGCGCAAATGTTTTTTCAAAAAACACCAAATGGTAAAATGCATCAACGAGAATGGATGTCATTTTCCCCCTCAAAAGGTGTCGTATTTTGCATACCTTGCAAACTATTTTCGACGTCAGTAAACACGTTTACAGAAGGCTTCAACGACTGGAAGAATGAAGCAAGAATAGCGGAACACGAGAGAAGTTTTAATCATCGGGAAAATACACGAAAGCTTGTGATGCGAGGAAACGTCTTGGGAAAAATTGACAGCAAGTTACACATCCAATACATGCAAGAATGTAATTACTGGCGACAAGTACTGAGTCGCATCATACTTGCAATTAAATTTCTTGCATCTCGAGGCTTGGCCTTTCGAGGAACAGACGAGAAATTTGGTTCGCTCCGTAATGGCAATTATATGGGCGTTCTTGAACTGATGGCTCGAAATGATCCGTTTCTCCAAAATCACATCGATCGACTTGGAAATCCCGGAAAAGGAAACGTATCATATTTTTCCAAAGATATTTGCGAAGAGTTCATTGCGATGATTTACGATGATCTTCTTAATAAATTAATTTTGGAAGTCAAAGCGTCTCAATATTATGCAATAAGCGTAGATTCGACACCTGATATTTCACATTCAGATCAGTTAACTTTTATTATTAGATACGTGTGCGAGAAAGGAAAGCCGACTGAACGTTTCATGCAGTTTATACCTATTGAAAGTCACAAAGCGACATATATAGAGCAAGTGATTGTGCAAGTATTGCTGGATAAAAGTATTGATATTATGGATTGTCGTGGACAATCTTATGATAATGCCAGCAATATGGCGGGTTGTTATGGAGGAGTACAAGCCAAAATCATTGAACGTAATCCTTTGGCAATTTACGTCCCGTGCGCAGCGCATTCCCTAAATTTAGTGGGCCAAGCAGCTGCAGAGTGTTGTTTGGAGGCAACCAAATTTTTTATGTTCGTGCAACATATTTATACATTTCTAAGTGCATCTACATCTAGGTGGGCAAAAATAAAATCAAAAGTAGAGAATCAACCCGGAATGCTACTTCCAAAAAGTCTGTCCAACACACGATGGTCAGCTAGAGCAGAAGCGTGCCGAGCACTTGTGAACTCGTGGGGAAGTTTGCGAGATGCGCTTGACGATATCGTAGAAGATGCCTCCGAAAAGCCAACCACAAAAGCCGAAGCCGAAGGATTGTTGCAACAATTTGGATCTCTTGAAACTGCTATAATGGTCGTCGTGTGGAGCGACATCTTGGAGCGTTTTGACAAAACAAATAAAAGCCTGCAACGTGTAAATATCGATTTGACAACAGTCGTACAGCTATATAATGCACTCCATACTTATATTGTCTCTTTACGTAATCGATTTGACCATTATGAAATACAAGCGAAAGAGTTATCCCAATGCAACGATTATGCACGTGAAAATCAGCGACGCAGAAGACGAACTGCTAAGTTCGATGAGGTTAACGACAATGATGTGATATTAGATACAAAAGCAAATATGCGTGTAAATACCTTTCTCGTTATACTTGATCGATTGGCAGGTGAATTAAAGAAGAGAAGTATAGTATACAAGGTAGTTGATACTCGCTTTGGCTTTCTCACTTGTTTGCTATTCCTAACGGATGCAGAAATTATCACCAAGTGTGAAGAGTTACAGGCGATATACTCCACCGACCTCGGCAACGATTTTGGAGAAGAATGTTTGTACTTTCGGAATTTCATACGGGAAATGGAATTGACGGACGAAGATATCAATGCTCAAAACTTTTTATTGATTATCCGTGAGAAGAGTATTGTCACAATATTTCCGAACATGGATATAGCTCTTAGAATGTATCTTACCCTCTTTTCGAGTAACGCTACCGGGGAACGATCATTTTCCACATTAAAAAGGATAAAAAATTATTTAAGGAACACGATGGGTCAGAGCCGTCTCTCTAGCCTCGCCTTTTTATCTGCGAACGGAGAATTCATTGACAGGGCACAGACAGATACAATTATTGATAAATTCGCAAGCTTAAAAGCAAGAAAACGACAGATTTAGATCTTTGAAAAAATCGTTTATACATATATAAATATATATTAAGTATGTAAATAAACGTGTGGTTTTATTATATTTTTCTATATATAAAAAAGTATGAAATTTGTTTGATTATTATATAAGAGGGGGGGGGGCGCCAATTTCATCAGGCCTAGGGCGACAATTTTCATAAACCGCCCCTGGGTCACTCTTCACAATCTTTACTACTGTTTTGTTGAATTAGGTTATAGACCAATTCATGTGTTATTTACTTCTAAAGACAGAGATTTCTAAAGACTTGTTAGTGCTGATTTGTGCAAATAACATAATAAGTGTTAAAAAAAGATACATAAAATGTCATAGCGGTTCTCAGCAGGATTCAAGTTCGTAAGTATGCCTTTGCTAATCAAAATAATATGTTATAAATAGACTTGTCGGAATAAAGCTTAAATTAACTTAATGTTTTTAAAATATTTTGTTCAATAGCTCTGAAAAGGAATGTAAAAGTTCCAATTGGACTGAAACAGAAACAAGATGTTTTCTTAATCTTTGCATTTAAAAGAGAATAATACAAATGATGGATGGGAAACGCCACAAACATATAGACATCTATAATTCATTGGCGCCTAGTATGAAAGAGATGGGTTTCATAAAAAGTGGCGCACAAATGAAAGTAAAATTAAAACATTTGAAAGAAACGTATTTTAAGTTCAAAAGAAACAACAATACAAGTGGTGCTAGTCGTCAGACATTTACTTTTTATGATGAAATGGAACAACTTTATTGCGGAAGGCCATCAATCCAAGCCATTACAGACATTGGTATCGATTCCAGTGGCAATAATATTCAAAGTATGTGAATAATGATTAAATTGGAAATTTTAACGGACTCTTTTATATAACAATAATTAATAAGTTAATCAAGGGCGAGATAAGAGTCAAATTATATTTAAAATCTAAATAACTCTGATAATTTATTTTAATATATTGCAAAGAATATCACGTAATTTTTGGCGTTTCGTCCCGGCTTCCATTACTGGACTCATCAGTAAGGCATTGTAGTGGAAGCCTACCTTAGACGCCTGGGAGAGATGTTAGAAAGTAGTTCTATATAAACAGACACTCATGTAATTCGGCACTTGCGAGAATTGGCATGAGTAAATATAGACCTCTGATGGCGAGTCGACGTAGTGATATTCCCCCTTCCCCCCTTTCCTAAATTATCAGAGTTGTTTAGATTTTAAATGTAATTTGACTCTTATCTCGCCCTTGATTAACTTATTAATTATTGAATAATGATTATTAATGCGTTTGTTATTTATTATTTACATTTATGATAGTAATAATGATGTATGCACTCATAGTTATAGAATTAACTGGACCAGAAGAAACAATTCAAGTAGAAGATGATGCAGAAGATGATTTAACACATAAGGAAAATGAAAAGGTTGTGAATGATACTAACTCATCTAAAAAAAGGAAAACAGATCAGTAGGAAATATTATACATGGCTTTTATAAAAAAAAATTATAAATTAATATTAATAATAATTATAAATATAAATAAATAATAATAAATATAAATAAATATTAAATTAAAAGTTATATAAAATAAAACATTATAAATATTGTATTACGTAAAAACTTATTTATTTTATGTTAATAAGTACATCATACATATTTTAATAGTTTGTTTCTACGTTAAATTAAATTTATATAAAATATTGTTTGTGTATTTTTAGGTCGCAACACACACATGAAGCTAGCGGAGAACTTTGCAGAAGTTTTTGCGAAAAAACAGGCTGAAGAAATGCAAAAAATTATGAAGGAACAAATGCACATGTTTGACGATGCAATAAATGCGCAACTGAATAATCAAAGACAATGGGAAAGGGAAATGATTGAAAAGGAACACCAGCATCAGACTTTAATTTTGGAGACGTTTATGAAAGGATTACAAACAATGCAATCAGTCAACTTCCAGTATCCTCAGTTTGCACCAACTTCAGTTCCAGTGCATACATTTCCGTCAACTATTCAAAATGTATATCCGTATAATATGTCACCATCTCCTTCACATTCATCATCTTCATCTTTTTCTGCAATTGCTTCTCCTTTATCATCACCGACTTTCATAAATTCTCCTGAAACAAATCTATCAATGCCTTCACCATCAACTTCAGCTGCATGTATGAGCGATCATGATATAAGTAAACAGATATAAAAGTAAAAAAGTATAAAAGTAAAAAAACAAATATATTTATTCTTTATATAAATTTATTTTTACATTATATAATATTTACTCTATATGTATAAGAAAAATGTGATAAAAATAAAGTATGAATATTTTATCTAAGTTTCTTATCTAAAAGTCTTTTTATCTTATCTTAAATATCGTATATTATCTTAAAACACTTGTACGCAACGGAAAATTATTACTTAAATAATCCGTTAAATGTTTTCGAATAGTTGACCCAGAGATGTCATCACGTTCCTGGTTAATAATATTTGCAGGCTGTGGATAAATTATTTCCGCTTCGACCACATCATTCAGCCATTGTTGAAAAAATTGTTCGTTCCTAGACTCCAAAAAATTTTGTAAAATGCAACAGCAACTTACAATATTTGGAACGAATGTATGATCTACATCAATTCTTTTTAGGAGTATTCTCCAACGTGCCTTCAGACGGCCAAATGCCATTTCTACACAACTCTTACAGAATTTAAATGTATATTGAAAGATTCTTGTTCAATTGTTACAGTACCGGGATAGCCTTTTAATAATCACGGTAACAATGGGTATGCAGGGTCACCGATAATAAAATAAGGTATCTCTAAATCGTTAATATTTCTTGTACCCTGCAATAAAAGTTATGCAATAATATTACATAACGACAAAATAAATATAAATATTATATTTATTATACAGTGATTAATTGTTAAGTTTTTATTCTTACCTGTGGAATAATATTTTTAACATTTTTATACAGACTTGAATCTTTTAATACAGCGGCATCATAAGTACTCCCAGGATGACGAACACAAATATTTTTAAATCTATAAACAATACATTTATTAATGATTATTGATCATTTTTACTCTTATTAATAAATGTAAATATGTACCTGCATTTATTGTCGACGACTGCTTGTAAAACATATGAAGGCCAACCCTTACGATTAACAAAATCTCGATAGCCTTCCGATGGAGCCAATATAGGTATATGCGTACCGTCGATACATCCAAAAATTTGTGGAATGTGTGATATCATTTCAAAATTTATTGCTATTTTTGAAGTTTTGTATATATTTGGCATTTGGAGATAATCTTCCATCATTAAATGATTTACAGCATTGACAACTCGAAAAAGACATTTTTTTACTGTAGATTTATGAATTCCAAATACGTTGCCCACAACACGATATTCTGCACAACTCGCTAATTTATATAAAGCGACAGCGACTTGCTTTTCGACTGATAAAGATTCTCTTGATTTTAACAGAAGAGGCTTAGGTTCCAAAGCAGGTCTTAATAAAAAGCACAAATCATTGAAAATTTTTGCAGACATTCGGAAACTCTCTATCCAATCTGAATCTGTATATGTACATAGCACTATTTCTTGCCAAAAATGATTACTTCTCGGCTTCATCTATATGCTCTTTTCAATGTGTATCATGTTAAAATACATTTCCAAAATGTTAAGGGTAGGAAACATCCTCACATACTCCATAAACATTATTTTCTGTATCTTGCACAATTGTTGAATCCTGTCCCACATTTTTTTCCGCATAATTTTCAAAGAAAGCGTATTTCTTCTATTTTTAGTTAAAATCATATGATGAAAAAACATAATATATTGTTGCAAATGTGACATTTTATACATTCAAATATATCGTTATACAATAACACTTAAAACACTGTTATTTAAAACTAATAATATGAGAATAGGGCTACGAGCCTGAGATTCATTAAAATCTTTAATTCTATTAATTCTAATATATTGCGAAGAATATCACGTAATGTTGGCGTTTCGTCCCGGCTTCCAATACTGGACTCATCAGTAAGGTATTGTAATGGAAGCCTACCTTAGACGCCTGTTTTAGTTATTAAATCGAGATTCTATATATACAGATATACGCGTATCAAAGCACTTGCGAGAATCTTAGCGAATATCTATAGACCTCTGATGGCGGGTCGACGTAGTAATATTCTTCGCAATATATTATTCAAAGTGATATATGTATATGTATTCCCTTCCC
>NW_017278967.1:21831-23344 GCF_001594065.2 Cyphomyrmex costatus | reverse complement strand
GCGATAATCCACCAAATAATAGCGACATTAATAACAAATATGAAATAATACGACCTGCGTGTGCCGCGCTTCTCGTGACTTCAGCTAAATCATCCATACAGCAATCTCTTCCTCGTAGGAGGCGACGTCTTCTCTCTTCTAGCGATAGGTGGGGCGGCCGAACACAAGAATACAGCGTAGCCACCGGCTCTGATCGTGAATTACCGGCAAAATCCGAGCTCAGGATCGTCTTAATATTAACTAAAACTTAACTAAATAGCGACAAGAAGAAAAAAAGAAAAATAATACAATAATCGCAAGAAAAAGAATAAAATTAAGTAATACAATAATCGCAAAAAGGAAATAAAAATAATAAATAATGTCGCACATTCGCTTGTGCGCTCGCCCGTTGACCCTGAAGGACCCAGGATCTCGCGTTATGCTGCTTTTACGAGTGACTGACAAAATGTCACGTCACAGTATATATAAACTTACCTTTTTCAAAAAAAAAAGGTAGAAAAAAGCGCTAAGAGTGAGTGCTGCTGGTCAAAAAACAATTTGGGCCAGTTTCACCAACGTCAATTACTTAATCGACTGTGAAACTGACCAATCACATTTGCTGTTTAGTAGAACCATCTTTAAAAATCTACGTGATTATATCCTTATTTACTTAATTCTAATGAAATGCATCATTTGTATAAAAGATTTGATATCAATAGTCGGCGCCAAGTTATTCCACCTTACTACTTACATAATTTTAATGACATTTGTCATTTGTATACAAGATTTGATATCAACAGTCGGCGCCAAGTTAAATTCTACCAAAAAAGTAAAACACAAATGGTACCTTTAATCTTTAAGGACCCATATAGTACTATTATTTAAATTCCACTAAATTAAAAAGTAAAACCTAAATGGAATTATCTTTATCTTCATACAATGAAACCTAAGTATATGCCTTCGTATTCTTATTAACCCCTTGGCTGTTTTCGAGAATTTCACTATTTGGACCAAAAGTGTGCTGAAAAAAAGTTCAACGGATTATTTTGAAAGCATGTATTCTTATGTTTTTTGGGTCTCTAATTCCAAATATGATGTCAGATTTTCAAAATTCAAAATGGCGGATCCAATATGGCGGATCAAAATCATAAAAAAGGTCTGGATTTGCTTGAAACTTGTTACTCGGGGGGTTTTTGGGGTCGCTGATTACGAATCCGATGTCAGATTTTCAAAATTCAAAATGCCGTTTCCAATATGGCGGATAAAAATTACAAAAAGGTTAGATTTACAAAAATAAAAAATAGACAGAATTTTATCTCTATTAATTTGCAGTTATTTAGATCTCTGAGTGGAAATTTAAAATTAGAATAAATCTATTCAAAATGTTTAATTATATCTGTTATTAAAATTTCTGCGATTTAGTATGGATACCTCCCGAAAGGGTTCCCACCTTGAAGTAGTCGCGGGGCGGGGGCCCGCGGGTCGCGGGACGCCTGGGGTGCCCGTGGTCCGCACTCCCCGCGGTGAATGACAC
>NW_017278967.1:4600-21338 GCF_001594065.2 Cyphomyrmex costatus | reverse complement strand
AGTGGGGCTGCAAGGCGCCGCTACAATAAGGAGAAGGCGAGGGCTGAAAAAGCCATCTCTCCTTCAAATACCCCGGGCGGGGAGGGTGGTGCGGCTGTGAGAACGCAGAAGCGTTCCAGACCGGTGCACCAGACGCCCAGTCCGACTGAGTATCGCCCGGGCAAGAAACCCAAGGTCACTGACCAAGGGTCGTATGCCCGGACGACTAAGGGTATGATCAGGATGGCCTTTGTTCCAGAAGGCTATCCTGAGAAAAAACTGGGTTCCAGTGAGAGGGGGGAGATCAGGCGACTGGTCAGGAAGCACATCCTCGAACTTCCCGAGGATGGGATGGCGCCCACCTTCACTGGCACCTGGGAGAGGGATGGCGCAGTTATTTTCAACTGCGCCAACCAGCAGACGGTGGATTGGCTGAAAAGCCTTTCCACCGTGATTAAGATCGGAGGCACTGCTCTGCATGTGCTACCGGCCGGGGAACTACCTATGCGCCATCGGGTGGTGGTACATGTGGAGGTGTCAGATTTGGTTGTCGAGGAAGCTATAAAGCTTCTCGACAGACAAAACACGGGTCTGGGCGCCAGGGAGTGGGTCGTCGTTAGGGGGAGCGAAAGTAGGGACGCGAAAAGCGCCCACTTCGCTGCTCTGATCGGCGATCGCTCGCTGGAGGTCCTAAAGACCTGTGGTTTTAAACCCTTCTGCGGGCTGGGTCGGGCAACCGTAAGGTTGCTTGATAAAGAACGCAAGGAGGGGTGACTGCCGGTGCGAGCGGGTCGGCTTAGAAATGGCGGGACTCGCAGTACCAATAGTACAAATTAACTTGCATCACAGCAAAGGCGCCTCGGCGATTTTAGCCAGGAGCATGGCTGTGATGCAGACAGCAATAGCAATAATTCAGGAGCCTTGGCTCCTGAATAAGGCTGTAATTGGTCTGAGTGGCTGTGGTACTATTTATAAAGCAGTCACTCAGAACAAAATTAGGACCTGTATTGTAACTAAGGGACTAAATGCTATTTTTATGTCACAGCTCAGCGACGGAGACACCACTGTTATACGGACAAGGGTGGACTACGACGAGGACAAGTACTTGGATCTACTCATAGGGTCAGTTTACATGCCCTATGACTCCCAAGAAGAACCACCACCTAAAAAGGTAAGAGAACTGGTGTCCTACGCGAAGGAGAGGGGGCTTGAACTCCTATTGGGCTGTGATGCAAACTCCCACCATGTAGGGTGGGGGAGCACGAACATAAACCCGAGGGGAGAGAGCCTCCACAAATTCATTATGGACGCCAGTCTGATGATCCTTAACAGAGGAACGGTACCCACCTTCATGGACTGCAGAAAACAAGAGGTACTAGACATCACCATCAGTACTGGGGGAGTGGCGGACCTGGTGCGGGACTGGAGAGTCTCTGGAGAGCCCTCGGGTTCTGACCACAGGCAGGTTCGCTACAATCTCAGACATATGGGGAATAAAGAATGGGGTCGAAACCCTAGGACTACAAACTGGGAGGGCTATAGGATGGACCTGGAGGCCATCCTGAAGAAAGCCCCGAACAGATTTCACTCAGAAGAAAATCTAGAATACGCGGCGCAGTTTGTAAGTGACGCGATAAAAGAAGCCTATGAAGGTAACTGCCCGGAGAGGCCGAAATACTCTAAAACCAAAACTCCCTGGTGGAGCAAGGAGCTTTCGAAGCACAGGTTGGAGGTAAGAAGACTCTTCAACAAAGCAAGGAGGAGAAACTCAACAGCTGATTGGGAAGTGTATAGAAACGCCCAACGCGGCTATAGCAAAGCAATAATTATTGCGAAAAGGAAAAGCTGGAGGGATTTCTGTAAAGGCATTGAGAGTGCTTCAGAAGCATCCAGGCTAAACAGAATCCTCAGCAAAGACAACAACCTACGATTGGGATGTCTTAAACTCCCAAACGGAAATTACACCGAGACAGTAGAGGAAAGTTTAAAACACCTTATGTCTACACACTTCCCAGGGTTCCAGGAAGGTTACTGTGAATTTCAACAGGAAACCAGGAAACCCGGGGAAAAACATAAACCAAGAGACTGGACACTGGCAGCCAAGGTGGTGACTCCTGAGGGAGTAGAATGGGCTATCAAGACCTTCGAACCATACAAGACTCCAGGACCAGACGGCATCTACCCTGTTCTACTCAGGGAGGGTAGGAGGGCCCTAGTAGGCCCCCTAACGAGGGTGCTCAGAGCTAGCATAGCACTGAGACACGTTCCGAAAGCCTGGAGTGACACCAGAGTGGTATTCATACCAAAACCAGGCAAAAATGGCCATGTGATGGCCAAGGACTACAGACCTATCAGCCTCACATCCTTCATCTTAAAGATGCTGGAGAGGCTCATTGATAGGCATCTGAAAGACTTCTACCTTCTTGCAAAGCCACTGAACCCATCACAGTACGCTTATAGGGAGGGCAGATCTACGGATACTGCCCTGCATCACCTTGTGAGCGGGGTTGAAGTTCAGATGGCTGCAAAAGGATATGCAATAGGTGTCTTCATTGACATTGAGGGGGCTTTTGATAGCACCTCAAATACGTCGATTAAAGACGCCATGAACAGATTTAACGCTCCAGAATCACTGATTGACTGGACTCAAAACATGTTGAAGGGCAGAAGACTGACCGTCAATCATGGTAACAACTCAGTTGAGGGGAGGCCGGCGGCGGGCTGCCCGCAGGGGGGGGTGCTGTCACCCCTGCTGTGGTGCCTGGTGGTGGATGAACTCCTCACAAAACTGAAGAAATCAGGCTTCGAAATCTACGGATACGCGGACGACGTGGCCATTATCACCAGAGGTAATTTCCTCTCAACACTCAAGGAACGGATGGACGAAGCCTTGGCAATTGTACAAAACTGGTGTAGGACGAGGGGACTGATGGTAAACCCCACAAAGACCTCGGCCATGATCTTCACCAGAAAATACAAACCGGAACCCATTGAGACATTAAGGCTCTGGGGAAAGGAAATAAATTATGTAAATTCAGTAAAATATTTGGGGGTCCTATTAGACCCCAAATTGAGCTGGAAACCACACCTCGAGGAAAAGAGGAAGAAATTCTACACCTCTATGTGGGCGTGCAGGAGAGCCATGGGAAAGAACTGGGGACTAAACCTCAGGACAGCCTTATGGCTATACAAGATGGTATTGTTACCAAGACTCACGTATGCAGCAGTTGTCTGGTGGTTAAGGGCGGAAAAGGTGGAGGCACGGAATCTGCTTAAAAGCCTACAGGGAGGATACCTAAGGGCTGCAGCGGGGGCCATGAATACTGCACCAACTGAGGCGCTGCAAATAGCACTCAGTATTCCGCCCCTAAACCAGGTGATTAAATACACAGCCAGGCAAACAGCATACAGATTAAGATGTCAGGGTGAGTGGAAGGAAACCAGGACCGGTCACACAAGACTGGGACTTTCTGACAGACACCCTTTCAATCTAAAACAAGACAGGATCCCCAGAAGACATCAGTTGGTGAAGAATTTCAAAGTTCAAATACCGACTAGGGAGGACTGGAGCAAGCATGACTATAAAGCCAATCCAGATGTGGACACTTGGTTCACGGATGGATCGGGAGCAAACGGACGATATGGGGCAGGTATTTATGGGCCCAATATCAACCACAAGGTAAGCATACCAATGGGTGAGCTGGCCACAGTGTTTCAAGCTGAAGTGCTGGCCATCCAGAAATGTGCGGAACTCCTGCTAAAGGGGAAAAGCAGAAAACAAATAAATATTTACACTGATAGCAGAGCAGCTAACGAAGCACTTGCAAGAACCTCCACAGAATCATCTGTGGTATGGGACTGCATGCAAGCACTCACAACACTAGGGGCAACTAACAAAGTAACCTTAGTATGGGTCCCTGGACATCAGGGGATACCTGGAAATGAGGGAGCGGACGAGCTGGCAAAACAGGGTACTGAAAAGGCCCCGGCTGAAAGGATCGTCGGAGTCCCATTTTCAGCAGGAACGAAAATAATCAAAGAATGGCTTGAACGGGAGCACTCGAACTCCTGGAAGGGGGCAGAGGGCTGTAAACGAGCCAAACAACTCATGAGATCTCCAAACCTAGCAAGAACCAGAGAGTTGCTGGCTATGGGAAAGACTAAACTGAGAAGTGGCATAGGCCTACTGACAGGACACTTGCCCCTCAGAGCACATCTATTCAATCTAAGACTAGCGGAGCAGAAAGAATGCCGGCTATGTGGAGAAGAAAGCGAGGACAACCTGCACTTATTGTGCCGATGCCCTGCACTCGCTTGTAAAAGGTACAAATCCTGGGAACATATGTTTATGACACCCAAGGATTTTGAAAATGCGAAGGTCAGCAGTCTAATAAGTCTGGTAAGCGACACGAGGCTGGGATTGACTGAATGACCTATGGAAAAAAGCAGGGAGCGACAAAGGAACCCCACGGATCTAGGTCGCGTAAATGGGCTAATAAAGACCACCTGCAACTAACTACTACTACTACTACTACTAGTATGGATACACTTTTTATTTGAAAGCGCCATATTCAATCCCCCATTTTAAAATTTTTATGTCATATTCGGATTCAAAGACCCAAAAAACATTGGGGTACCGAATTGCATGAAAAACAGATCTTTTTGTAATTTTGTTTCGCCATATTGGATTCGCCATTTTGAATTTTGTAAATCTGACTTCGGATTCGAAATTAGCGACCCCAAAGACCCCCGAGTAACAAGTTTCAAGCGAGTTCTGAACTTTTTTGTAATTTTGTTCCGCCATATTGGATCCGCCATTTTGAATTTTGTAAATCTGACTTCGGATTCGTAATCAGCGACCCCAAAAACCCCTGAGTAACAAGTTTCAAGCCAATTCGGGAAGTTTTACTAGGTTTATTTTACGTTGCGGCTATAGCCGTCATGCGCATTCTTGGCCACTTTTATTTTTGCGGCTATAGCCGTCATCGACAGGGGTTAAAAGATCTTCCTATTCGAAACCAAGTGATTTAATTCTTCTTTAAAAAAATTATATCACAATTAATTTTTAAAAACAAAATGAAAAGTTTATTTAAATAGAAAATTTTTTATGTAAAAACACTTCGCGCTGCTAGTTCTCGATCTCGATGTATTAAAATATAATAATAAAGATAAGAAACATTTTCATGAAAATTAAAGTATTTAGTGTGTATATATTCGTGTATATGTATGTGCGAGTGAATTGTATCTCAATCCCAATATAATAACTTCATAATAAAATTATATATGGATGTAACATTTTGTATAAAAGAGATTAGAAACTACGAGAGTTAAAGTATGCAGTCTGTATATGTATATTCGCGTACAGTATATGCGAGTGAAATACATAAAAAAAGAAAAGTAAGCTGTATTTATTAAATGTAACAATTAGAATATGTTTACTAAAATTTTTAAATTATCATTATCTTTACATATATTTGTATTAATTATTATAGCTTTTAGATAGTTTTCATTGTTTTTCTTATTCGCTCTAGCAGCGCGAAGTGTTTTCACATAAAAAATTTTTCTATTTAAATAAACTTTCTCATTTTGTTTTTAAAAATTAATTGTGATATAATTTTTTTAAAGAAGAATTAAATCACTTGGTTTCGAATAGAAAGATCTTTTAATAAGAATACAAAGGCATATACTTAGGTTTCATTGTATGAAGATAAGGATAATTCCAATTAGGTTTTACTTTTTAATTTAGTGGAATTTAAATAATAGTACTATATGGGTTCTTAAAGATTAAAGGTACCATTTGTGTTTTACTTTTTAATTTAGAATTTAACTTGGCGCCGACTGTTGATATCAAATCTTGTATACAAATGACAAATGTCATTAAAATTAAGTAAGTAATAAGGTAGTATAACTTGGCGCCGACTATTGATATCAAATCTTTTATACAAATGATACATGTCATTAATTTAAGTAAGTAATAAGGATAATACCACGTAGGTTTTTAAAGATTAGAATTTAACTTGGCGCCGACTATTGATATCAAATCTTTTATACAAATGATGCATGTCATTAGAATTAAGTAAATAAGGATATAATCACGTAGGTTTTTAGAGATGGTTCTGCTAAACAGCAAGTGTGATTGGTCAGTTTCACAGTCGATTAAGTAATTGACGTTGGTGAAACTGGCCCAAATTGTTTTTTGACCAGCAGCACCCACTCTTAGCGCTTTTTTCTACCTTTTTTTTTAAAAAGGTAAGTTAATATATACATACAAAAGATACATGTCATTAGAATTAAATAAGTGTATAAGGATGGTACCTCTTAGATCTTTAGAGATAGAATTTTTAAAGACTAGTTAATTAAACGATATATTTTATGGGAAAAATCCATATTATATCCAATTACGAAAAATACGGAGCGAACGTCATCATACCCTCATTATGGAACAGTGCTCAATCTCACGAACATTGAGTTTCCGATGACATTGAATCAAATTAAGAAATTTGAAGCTTTAAAGGACATTTCCGTCAACGTATACACCATCGAGAACGAAATTCTTCCGTTACGGCTCACCGATGGCAAGAAGAAGAAACACGTCAATCTGTTGTACGTAGAGAATCCTCGGGATGGTAACGTGGAGGATACGCGGGACAAAAACGTGGGGCATTTCGTCCTGATCAAGAACCTGTCACGCCTCGTCAGTTCACAAAAAAGGTATTTAGTATAGGGTATTACGTTTATTGTTCCTACGACAGCTCACTGTCTTATTATAAGTTTCGTCGCGATAATAATTGTATATCGTGGTTCGCGGACGAATTGAAAAATTTAGCACATAATGTAAAGACTATAATTTCGACCCATGTTCCCATGGCAGATTTTACACGCAATGACTGGCAAAAATTTAACAGCGCCACGCACTGTCACGTGTGCGAAAAATCGTTCGCGAAAGACGACAAGCGAGCACGCGATCATTGCTATTTGACCGGGCGATACAGAGGCCCCGCGCATTCAAATTATAATTTAAATTATAAAGATTCGCATTGCATACCCGTAGTCTTCCATAATTTATCAGGATACGATGCTCATTTTATTATCAAAGAAATAGCTACAGCGTACGAAGGACGCGTTAATCATTTACCGATAACAAAGGAAAAGTACATCTCATTTAGCAAACACGTCGACAGCACCATAGATGATAAAAAAAATTGCATACAATTACGTTTTACAGATTCATATAAATTTCTCGCCTCAAGTTTAGAAAAATTAGCATCTTTTCTCAGCAAGGATAAGCTACGGGTAGGGCAACATGAATTTTGTAATTTATCTGCAGAAAATTTCGACTTATTGACTCGAAAAGGTATATTTCCGTACGAGTACATTGACAGTGTTGAAAAACTAGATGATACATGCTTACCACCTCGCGAATCGTTTTACAGTTCATTGACGGATAGTACGGTATCTGAGAGTGATTACGCGCACGCCTTGAACGTATGGCAGCAGTTCTCCATTCGAACCCTCGGCGAATACAGTGACTTATATTTAAAAACGGACGTTTTGTTGTTGGCTGACAATTCTGAGAATTTTCGAGATAGTTGCGTTGCGAGTTACGAGCTCGACCCCGCGTATTATTATACTTTACCGGGCTTCACGTGGGATGCCATGTTAAAACATACTCGCGTCAATTTCGAACTTCTTACCGACGTTGACATAGTTCTTTTCATCGAACGCGGTATACGTGGCGGTTTGAGTCAGTGTTCGAACAGATATGCACAGGCTAACAACAAGTATATGCAATCGTATGATCCGTCGAAACCGTCGACGTACTTGATGTATTATGACGTCAACAACTTGTACGGTTGGGCAATGTGTCAACCATTGCCATACGCTGATTTTCAATGGGTCGACGATGTAGAAAATTTTGATGTTACGACCGTCGCGCTCAATTCACCGACAGGCTATATTCTCGAGGTGGACTTGGTGTGTCCGCAACATCTTCATGACGTTCACGCGGATCTACCGTTTTGCCCGACGCGCGAGAAACCACCCGGTAAGCGTGAAGACAAGCTCCTCGCAACATTGTGCGATAAGCAGCGGTATGTCATACATTATCGCAACCTGCAACAATGTACTCGTCACGGTCTCCGTATCACAAAGATCCATCGCATACTACGATTCGCACAATCTCCAAGGCTTCGCGATTACATAGAACTAAAAGTGAAATTTAAAACTTTGGCTAAGAATGATTTCGAGAAAAATTTGTACAAACTTATGAATAACGCGGTTTTTGGTAAAACCATGGAGAATGTGCGCGATCGCGTCGACGTAAAATTATTAACAAAATGGGTGGGGAGATACGGTGCAGAAGCAATGATCGCGAAACCGAATTTTCACAGTCGTAGCATTTTTTCAGAAAATCTGGTCGCGATAGAACTGCGTAAACTCGAGGTGAAGTTCGACAAATCGATATACGTGGGTATGTGTATCCTCGATATATCCAAGACTTGTTTGTACGAATTTCACCACGAATATATGGCACCGCTGTTTTGCGAAAAATGCAAAATTATGTATACCGATACTGACAGTTTAATTTATCATGTAGAATGTGACGATGTATATGAAATTATAAAACGCGATATCAGTAGATTTGACACTAGCGATTACGCGATCGACAATGCATATGGTATTCCGCTAGTAAATAAGAAAGTACCGGGTCTTATCAAAGACGAGAACAACGGCGCGATCATGAGCGAATTCGTTGGGCTTAGAGCGAAAATGTATGCTTTACGTGTACAAGGAAAGAAGGACACGAAGAAGGCGAAAGGTGTCAAGAGCAACATTGTAGCGAGATCCATAACATTTGAGGATTACACGCGATGTCTCAATGATACAATCGAGATGACGCGCAAGCAGTCATGCATTAGATCAAAGTTGCACGAAGTATACACGATATCCAAAACGAAAATCGCTCTAAGTCCGCATGATGATAAACGGTATATCATACCAGATTCCACCAATACGCTGCCATGGGGACATTACCGGTGTAAATAAAACTTTTGTATTGTATGTATAATATATGTATGGCTCATTTTAATCGACGCACCCGAATATCTCCTAAAATACGCCAGCTATAAAAAAATGTTTCAAATAAAAACGGAATGGTGTCGAGGGGGACACGTTTTAATTACATTTTTTTTTTAAGTGGAGACGCTAAAAAAATGAAGGTCACCTTGTGACCGGACAATGCGAAATTCGGGGCGGTGTTTCTTAGAAATCCGATGACTTTCTTATTTTTCCGCTCTTTATAATCGGACAAATGGAATTTCAAGTTTCGGTCCTTTGTAATTTTATTATTTCTCGGTCGCCACGTCCTTTGACCTCCTAGGACGAAGGTTATTTCAGGTTTGCGATGTGTGTGTGCGTGCAATAAATCACTCTTTTACAACATAACAACTCTTTATTGTAAAAATATCAATCGTCAATATATTACAGCACTATGTACAATGATCGAGAAACGGTTCGCCTATCTCACAGATAAGTCTTTAATCACTACTAAACCGGTTCACGATCGACAAACTAGCTGCCTTCGCCAGCAACACGCTTCGAGGCACGCTATTCTACGTTTCCACACAATGTGGGTTTCGCGCACTAGGCCCGATTGATCACTCGCATACGCGAATGGGTTCAACACAATCGCCTATCAGGATTGATCGCTTCCACGCACGATCTAAACTCAATTCGTCGTGTCCCGACTCGATACACGACAACTCTACTTGACGGCGCCGCGCTATCACCACGGATCGTTCGCAAAGGCTTGACTTGTTTTCTGTTCGGAGGTCAGCGAGGAAAAAGCTATGGCCGCACGCTGCTCGTCGCTTTTATAGCTTCGAGTTGCGCACGCGCCGTGTGCGCTACTCCGAACCGTTGGCTCGTGCGCGCGCATCCGCATTTGATTCTTAATCAATTAATTATCATCTAATTCATTACAATTCCTTCTCCAAACATTATCACATCGTTGCCTCTACGGTACACCATCTTTCGAAATTTTATCGCTTTCTAACGATTCGTTTTCGAGATATACAATAATTTAATGATTTCTATGGTTTCCCATAGTTACATGAAACTCATAATTATACCATCTAATAATCTAAGTGCCTCTAACACGTATCAAAAATTTATCCCGATCGCTTGGTTCGTTCACGAGATATTCAATAAACAATCAATATCTATGGGTTCCCATAGTTAGCCGACATTGATACTCTCAATATCTATTAGTAAGATGTGCCTCTAGCACATATCAAAAATTTATCTCGATCGCCTGGTTCGTTCACGAGATATTCAATAAACAATCAATATCTATGGGTTCCCATAGTTAGCCGACATTAATACTCTCAATATCTATTAATAAGATGTGCCTCTGGCACATATCAAAAATTTATCCCGATCGCCTGGTTCGTTCACGAGATATTCAATAAACAATCAATATCTATGGGTTCCCATAGTTAGCCGACATTGATACTCTCAATATCTGTTAGTAAGATATGCCTCTAGCACATATCAAAAATTTATCCCGATCGCCTGGTTCGTTCACGAGATATTCAATAAACAATCAATATCTATAGGTTCCCATAGTTAGCCGACATTGATACTTTCAATATCTATTAATAAGATGTACCTCTAGCACATATCAAAATTTTATCCCGATCGCATGGTTCGTTACCGAGATATTCAATAAACAATCAATATCTATGGGTTCCCATAGTTAGCCGACACTGATACTCTCAATATCTATTAGTAAGATGTGCCTCTAGCACATATCAAAAATTTATCCCGATCGCCTGGTTCGTTCACGAGATATTCAATAAACAATCAATATCTATGGGTTCCCATAGTTAGCCGACATTAATACTCTCAATATCTATTAATAAGATGTGCCTCTGGCACATATCAAAAATTTATCCCGATCGCCTGGTTCGTTCACGAGATATTCAATAAACAATCAATATCTATGGGTTCCCATAGTTAGCCGACATTGATACTCTCAATATCTATTAGTAAGATATGCCTCGAGCACATATCAAATTTTTATCCCGATCGCATGGTTCGTTACCGAGATATTCAATAAACAATTAATATCTATGGGTTCCCATAGTTAGCCGACATTGACGCTTTCAATATCTATTAATAAGATGTGCCTCTAGCACACATCAAAATTTTATCCCGATCGCATGGTTCGTTACCGAGATATTCAATAAACAATTAATATCTATGGGTTCCCATAGTTAGCCAACCTTCATATTTATAATATCTACTAATTACATGTGCCTTTAACACGTATCAAAATCTCATCCGAATCTAATGGTTCGTTCTCGAGATACAATAATAAATCCTTAATCTTTATGGGTTCCCGTAGCCCCGCGTATGCACTGCAGCATACCTTCGTAGGAATCAATCTCATTTTGATCTGCCGCTGATGGCGCGCAAAGATCTGCAAAGTGCTGAATATGGGTTCCCGTGGCCCCATGTAACCTTAATTAATCATGGGAATAAGCATTCGTTAGACACGCTACTCATGGCGTTGTTGAACTCTCATCCAACGAATGCTTATGGGCTCCCGTGGACCCGTGTAAACTTTCTTTGGCATAGTTTCTAATAATAGTGGTTTCATCGGTCTGAACTCTTTATGAAACTACCTCGATCGCACCCGGCGTTTTCGAGTTCGCATAATGGCATTTGACATCACTCTGCTTAATAGCAGTGGCTATACCAAGATGTACCTGGTATAGTTGATTAAACTTTTCTGGTGGGTAACGATATACCCAAAAGAAACAATTGTCAATTATTTCCTTTTTTACCGAGTATCGGTAAGGAAGGAAAACCGTAATAAATCTGCCTCAACGGCTAAACAAAACTCGGCATATCGCCTAAACTATAATAAACTAACAAATGATAACATGAATGCCATTATGCAGCTAAAATAACTAATAATAATAATGGATTGCCATTATGCGGCTTATATTAGTGATAATAATAATAAAGTGCCCTCATGCGGCTTACACACTAATGCCCCCGCTGGGGCAAGAGAAGGAATCAGAAGGAGCGGACGTGCATGTGCTCATGCCCGGTCGCAACCTCCACTTTTTTAAATGGAATTATGTAATTTTTTTTAGATAACGTGATTCCTCTAATTATTTTGCATATAAAAGTATTAAAGTAGAGATGCCAAAAAACCAATAGTTTTCGAGATATTTTACACTTTATTTTGGTATATTTTGACACAAAATGTTAAATAACTCGTAAACTGTTGACTTTTGGATTATCGTGCCTTAATACTTTTGTGAACAGAATAATGAGATAAATCAAATGGTATCTCTACCTTAATACTTTTATATGCAAAATAGTTAGAGGAATAACGTTATCTATAAAAAATTACATAATTTCATTTAAAAAAGTGGAGGTGACCTTCATATCTTTTTAGCGCCTCCACTTAGAAAAAAAACAATGTAACTAAAACGTGTCCCCCTCGACACCATTCCATTTTTATTTGAAACATTTTTTTATAGCTGGCGTATTTTAGGAGATATTCGGGTGCGTCGATTAAAATGAGCCATACTATATATTTAATATGTATGGACGTATGTATGTATTGATGTATGTGTGGACATATGTATGAATTGATGTATGTATAGACATATGTATGTATTGATGTACGTGTGGACATATGTATAAGTAATGTATAGTATATGTGTAAGTTATGTAGGGTAATGTATAAATAATATAATATGTATACATTATTTCATCATTTTTTTTTGTTTCTTTTATTATTATATGTAAATATATAAAGAATTGTACAATTTATAATAAATTTATTATTTTTACAACACACGTTATCCTTATACCTACATATAATTTGTAATAAATATTATTATTTTTTTATAACACGCTATCCTTGTGTATCCAAGAGTTGTGTGAATTATCGAATTCTAACCATTTCACATAAACCTTGTCTCCTTTCTTACGCAACACCTTTTCAACTAGATATACGTCGGGATTAGCGACGCGATGCAACTCATACTCGTAGAATCCTCCAGCGACTGGTTTTCCGCAGTAATCTTCCAGAAGATACGTCACGGGATTAGTCTGCTGCACTTTGACGATTCGAAACACCTCCGTGGTCCAATTTGGTGTGTAACCCTTCTCAAAGATCGTCTTGAATTTGCTCACGCGTACAGCGTCGCCCACTTTGAATTTTGCGGGACCAGCGATCTTCATCGCGCTGTACACCGTACCCAAGAGTCTTTCAGCGATAGCGGGAGTTACGTCAGAAGGTCGCATGCCGATGGTGCGATGCTTGCGCGTGTTGTAATCCGACACGAGACGCGGCAGCATGTCGATCCATTTATAATTTCCATTGTGCGTAAATTGTTTCCACATGTCGTTTTTCAACGTGCGATTGAACCGTTCCACGACCGACGCCTTCATTACGGAATACGTTGAATAATGGTTCACGTTGTGCTCCTTCAAGAGTTTTTATACGTTTGTGTTGTAAAATTCTTTTCCCATATCGGTTTGCAAGTTTTTCGGACATCTTCCATCACCTCGAATTATTTTTGCGATCGCTGTAGCCATCTCATTTCCACTCTTTGTTTTGAGCGGCAAGGCTCATGCGTGCTTACTCAACACATCGATCACGGTGAGAATATAGTGATATCCTTTGTTGAATCGTGTGTAAGGGCGCATCTCGACTACATCAGCCTACCACAGGTCATCGTATCCGTAAACTATGACACGTCTGCGTGGAAAATTTTTTCTCGCTGGAGCGTGCAATTCTCCTACCAGTCGCCACTTTTCGAGATTTTTCTTTTTAGACATTTTTTTTTTCTTTTTTTATTTTCTTCTTGGTATAATGCGTATAATGTCACAAAGATCTTACGCAAACGTTTGTTGATCGATACTTTAGTGTCGACTAAAAGACGACTACATATCCTATTTCAATTTATAATAAGCCCAGCTTCACGAAGTTCCTCGATAATGGACAAAATTTCGTTATCGTGAGCGTTGTGACCCGTTTGACGTGAAGCCTCGAGCAATCGGAGGCGATCCACGAGCTCGTTAGGATCATCCCAATGAACATAATCGATTTTATTGTCGTTTAGTGTCATGGCGAGTGGTATCACACCCTTTCCTCCGTTTCTTTTACCTGACTTGTCGTTTAGTGTCATGGCGAGTGGTGTCACGCCCTTTCCTCCATTTCTTTTACCTGACTCGTTGTTTAGTGTCATGGCGAGTGGTATCACGCCCTTTCCTCCATTTCTTTTACCTGACTCATCGTTTAGGTTTCTGGCGCATGGTGTACCTGTTCCAACTTGTATTTTACCTGATACAATGGGTGCTATTATATTTTTATATTTGTACTCTTTGTTACCCAATATTGGATTATCCGCATTATGGCTGCGTCTATGAGCATTTGTTGCCAACAGTATACTTTTATACGCTAGTTTGTCATTCTCTGTGTAAATAGCGTCATCGGGAATTCTTTTGAAAATTAATTCGTACAATCCAGGTGTCCCTTTGTACTTTACTCCATCTATGATCACAAAGTCATTCGTGTCTACTTCGAACCGTTTGTCACCGAGCATCGTGCCGTTCTCGTTGAGATATACGCCATAAACGTGATCGATCGCCTTTTCTCTGTCACCACTGACAATGAGAAGCATGTTTACGTATTTTTGTCCGACTGGTCCCAATTGATTATTCAACTCCTCACGAAATTGTCGCGTTTGCAAAGATTGCTTAACTAATGTTACAAGCGGTTCATTCGGCGTTTCATAAACGTCTTCGACTGCGGGTACGTGCGAACGTTCGTACGATAATTTACGCTGTTCAAGCGATGTAGAATTGAATGAATCCGACGTAACGTTCGATTCTTTCGTACGTTGCTTTGACGGTGTTAATTGAAGCCATGCATTATCCAACCAGTAATTATCATCATCATCATCTTCTTCTTCAAATTTTCTTTTCTTAGTATTTTTATACTTCGTACTGTTGACTTTTTTCTTAATCGGTTGAGATTCCTCGCCAGCAGCAGTGTTTCCGACAATCTGTTTTAGAGATTCGACGACAGGCTTAAAGTGTTTCTCCAATACTATATCTTCGTCTATTTTGCCTGTTTTTAAAGCGCGATACTTTTTACGAATCAAATCACTCGTTTTCGCGATTTGTTTCGCTATTCTCTCGCGATCCTTGAGCTCTTTGCTGCTATCCATGTTGCACTTACGCGGGAGAACGTTTCGTAGTTGACGTATCGACAACGACTAACCACGCAAACTCGTTAAATCCTTTTCTGTTCGCCCATTCGTAAGAGCACTGTTTTTGTCTATCACTACGAATCCATACTTTTGTTGCCAACAGCATCGACACAATTTACAGAAATCCTCGTAAAACATGTCGGTGTTTACGTGGTTATTGTATACGTTTAAGGTTGGTACCATCTTGTTTGAACAGGATCAATAGATTCGCATTATCGCGTATGAGATACTTCGGTATCTTTGCATACGTCTGACAGAGATAGAAACAATCGACATCCGCGTGTCGACCAGTGTTGTGCAAGGTACTCTATTTTCAATACCTAGGTACAGGTACAGGTACTCTAGAAAAAATGTACCGAGGTACAGGTACAGGTACTAAAAAAATAATATACCTAGGTACAGGTACAGGTATTTTAAATGTACCTTAAAAGTATCTTATAGGTACTTTTATTTTTAACATGAAAGTTCAGGATAAATTGCATTTTGACGACAAAATGCAATTTCGACTGCTTATTTGTTAAATATGATCTATATATTTCATGTATCTGCACGTAATATTTAATTATTAAGTTATTATACATATATCTTACATACATAAATATTCTATGCAAGTTTAATTTATAAAACCATTTTAGTTTTATCAGAATTGACATGTACATATTGACATATGATACATGAATGTAACAAGATACACATTTACTTATTATAAAAATGTGACATTTTAGTACCCCGCTATTATTAAAATGTTACTTATTAACACAGTATCTGAATGTGTAAATAAATTTATTAGAATGATAACATTTAAAAAATCATAAACATTTAGATTTTCATTCTAATTTAGATTATTCTAATAAATTTACACACTCAAATCTTGTATGATGAAGTTTTCAGTTAAGCAATTGTGAATTTGAAAAGTAATTAAAGTGTACCTAAATATATAGGTACCGGTACACAAGAAATGATACCTAGGTATAAGTATATGTAGGTACCAGAAAAAAAAGTACTCGGTACAGTTCCTAGGTACGCAAATTTGTACCTAGTTACAGTACCTAGGTACTTGTATCTAGGTACTGCACAACACTGGTGTCGACCCATCGTAAAGTACTCTCTAATCGCGTCTTGCTTGTCGCATGCAACGTCATCGAAGACAAAAATGGAATTTGGAAGCGCCTCGTTCGATGGAACTACATCGCTGTTATTGGAGAATGTAAAATAACCTATTTCTTCAATCGGTTCTAATAAATTCTCCAAGTATCGATATTTTGGCTGTTGCAACGATTTCGAGTAAACGTACACGTTCTCGAAGCGTACGCCATGTGGACTTTCCAGCAAACTTATCAACATGTTTGTTTTACCGCAGTTCGATGGACCGCAGATGACACCGCGTATAGAAATCGGCAGCATGTTTCCATGCTTGCGCATTTCTTTTTCAGTCTGTACTTTATCATCGACATTAG
>NW_017278967.1:0-343 GCF_001594065.2 Cyphomyrmex costatus | reverse complement strand
GTCAATCTTCCTTCAATGTAGAGAAAACTTTCGCATGGCAACGTGTATAAATCCTGCTGCTGTATAGGTATTCGTATCTCGTCGCTATGTCCAAACGTTGTATTGGCGTATGGATTGTACGTATGAAATTCAAACTTGACGATGCGATCGTCAAAGATCGGCTCACCGACAATGTTCAAGATATCAGCCATTTCGTACGATAAAACCCAGCGACTTTAAAAATGCAACGTTGGACGCACTGAGAGTCTTTTTCTAGTTGAAATCTCTCCGTTAAAATCTATCGTCTGTTTCGGTTGTTCATTCAGCACAAGCATCTCACGTTAGCGCCGCCGTCTTCGTACAT
>NW_017278966.1:115497-135574 GCF_001594065.2 Cyphomyrmex costatus | reverse complement strand
CCAGAACTCTGAACAGAACTACTCGGTACTCTCAAAAATTTTTTGACGTAAGATTTTTTTCCATGTCCCAGGTCGAAAAATTTTTTGAGAGTACCGAGTAGTTCTGTTCGGAGTTCTGGACAGTTCTCGGCGAGTTCTGTCGAAAAGTTTTAGGGCTCAAAGCGATTGGACCAACGGTTTCTGAGATATACTCACTCTAAAAATTGTTGATCTTCTGACAAATATCGTTGTATCTTGCAAACCGTTGGTTCAATCGCTTTTGCACCTAATAGTTTTCAATAGGACTCGTCGTAAACTATAAGAAACGTTACTCAGAACTACTCGGTACCATCAAACAATTTTTCAAAGATTTCTACTATTTTTTTAAATTTTATTTTTCTTCAAAAATGTTTTTTATATATTAAGAACTCGAAGTATTCACAAAATAGTTCTGTTAAGCTGATTAGAATTATGCGACCTTGAATTTCGTTAAAAAGTTAACACCCCATTTTTTAAAAATTATTAAAAAATGATTATTAAGCGCATATGTCATTAAAAATCATAGAGAACTCTTCGTAACGTCAAAAAGACTTAGTCCATCTCATGACTGGGCCATGTATGAAAATAACAAATCTTGCGCGGTTTCTGCTGCCAATCTGTAGTCAAGTTCTATTAGCAGGATCAGCTGACAATCTGCTGTCAGATCATGTCAGAAGACTGCTCGGTTTTTGCAACCAATCTGCTGCAAAATATGTCAGCAGACGTTGTTAGCAGTTTAGCAGCAGTTTGTTAACAATATCTGATAATACAGACTGGCCCGTATTCAGAACGCACTTTTATCGATAAAAGCGCGCTTGTATCTCTGAAATTCTATAGTATACGTGACGTAAAGAACGTGACGTATAGAATGTTAGCGCGCTAACATCGTTGTTAGCGCGTTCTGAATACGGGCCACTGTCAATTTGTTGCCAATCTGCAATCAAAAATTTTCAACAGGCTCTGCACCTAGTCTGTTTTCGCAGGCTTTACTATCAGGACCTTCACATCTTGATTACATATGTCCCCAGAAAGTAAAATGTTAGCAGAATGTCGTCAGACTGATAGCTGATTTGATCAGAAGATGTTAGCAGGCTGACCTCAACTGATGTCGCATTCTGTTCCTATTCTGTCGACATAACTTGTTAACATTCTATGCAAACAGATTGGCAGCAGAAATCAAACAGAACCTACTGACAGAATCCAATAGCAGATTGGCGACAGAAATCGAGCAGGATCGGCTCACAGAGCCTGACGGTAAACTGACAGCAGAAATCGAACAGGATCTGCTCACAAAGCCTGATGATAAACTGACAGTAAAGATCGAACAGTTTGCGCTTAAGAGAGTAATCTGAAGATTTGCCTATATTCAACCTACAATTAATACAGAAAAATTAAATAAGAATCATTAAATTCTGAGTTGAAATAATTATAGACATCTTAATGTGTGTGATAAATTCCATTTCGTAAATTACATGAATTCGCGTTCTTCATTTTATATTTTAGGTCAATAAAGTAAAAAGATAGCAAAAAGTGACATTCTTATCAATTGTATAAGTAAAATGCTAAGTGTCCTTTAAAACATGAAGAAAATAGTATCACAATTTAAGCTCTAATTTGCAGAACTAAAACATACGATCTGAGTGATGTCAGATAACGTGATTTGCAAATTAGCTTAAACTGTGATACTATTTTTTTCATGTTTCAAAGGACAAGAATGACAAGAATGTCACTTTTTGCTATCTTACTTTATTGACCTGAAATATAAAATAAAGAATGCGAACTCATATAATTTAAAATATCAAGCTCTAATAACGAAAAATTTAACTATCAATACCCAACTGTGTACGTATAAATCATACTTCTTGTTTGTCTTTTGGAGTACGACATTTGATAAAGTCATCTTAAAGAAGACAATCGTCATGTTTCGTATGCTGGATAACAATTGGATATCGTTGTCGCCAAATTGACACGATTCTCACCCTTATCAAGGATCTAATTACGAGAATGAAAAATTTTATGGTGGCAGTTTCGTCGTCTTTTCCGTGCCGACGGATTTTTTCGAGAAATGTCCAGTTATATGGTCGGAAACAAGTGTGCAAATATTTTGCAATGGTATCGCATCAGAAAATCGGTTTCGTCGCTATATCGATTGATAATCTGTTGAACAGCATCGCTAAACAGATACACGAGCGGAACGAATTGATGGAACATTGACCTGAAATATAAAATAAAGAATGCGAACTCATATTGTTTAATATTTAGTTATTAATTATATTCATTAATTGTACGTCACTCGTTGTGTTCAAACCTATATGAAAACGCGCCTTTTATGTTCACGAGTATTAGCGCCGTCTATATCGTTTTCGCGCGAACGAAGAAGAAGAAGGAGATGACGGCCATTATTCTATTATATTCTAATCCGACACGTGTACTGCGCACCGATCCCGTTTGGATTTTTTTGCGATTCCTTTTTACGTCTTATTAAGTATTTTGTATTCTGAGTTTATTGAATAAATAAGTGTTTGTTAGTAACAGTCTAGCATCATTTTCATGAATTAACGTACAGTTCGGTACATTTGGTCCTTCGAGCCGGATCTTTCGGCACATGTATAGAACGCGAGATCTTTTCGGCATCGGTGTGCAATTTCGAAGCTGTTCTGTAGATGTAACGATATTGGCGACAAAATTGTAAGTTCGTTCCAAACATACGTCTTTTCTTGTCTTATTTTGACAACAACGTTCGATATATTCATAGAAGCCAACTCGTGTGCTTCATTCACAAATTAATCGTTTGTCTGGTCATAATGTCCATATTCACAATGTCCGTAGATGAGTTAACGAAGAAACGAACCATTATAAAAGCGAAGGTTACGACATTTCAGACGTTCTTGAGGAAATTGGATATCGATACATCCAAAAATCAGGAATTACCATTGAGGTTAGAACGTGCGGAGAGGTTATTTTCTGAATACGACGAAGTTCAGTCACAAATTGAAGCGTTGACCGACGTAGATACAGATGAGCGTACAAGATTCGAGGACGCTTTTTACACTGCGATACTGTTAGGAAGGAATACTGTGGCTAGGTTAAGCCCGAGTACATCGAAAGAGGTAACCTCGTCGCCAACTATCGATAATATTACCCTTACAAATTCATTATTAAAATTACTTGATATAAACTTGCCAACGTTTAACGGTGAGTACGATCAATGGATCACATTTCGCAATACATTTGAAGCTATTATTGATTCTAATGCGAATCTATCGAAAGTACAAAAGTTTTATTATCTGCAATCAGCAGTTAAGGGCAGCGCAGCTCAATGCTTTCAATCGTTAAGCTTATCAAACGAAAATTATGACGCAGCGTGGACATTATTAAAGTCGCGATTCGAAAATAAAAGATTAATAGTACATCATCATATTCAAGCGTTACTTGATTTGCCAGTACTCACAAAGGAATCATGCACCGGCATGAGAAAGTTAATTGACGACATACAACAACACATGGTTGCATTAACAAAGCTTAAACAACCCGTTCAATCGTGGGATATATTATTAATTCATTTGCTCACTCCTAAACTCGATTTTAAAACAAAACGAGAATGGGAATTTAAAAGAGAATTTTCGACTTTGCCTAGCATGGCTGAATTCATAGATTTTTTAAATAAACGTTGTTCGATTCTTGAGACATTATTGCCTAACCAATTAAAAGATGCTTCTTCGACTAATACAAAGTCTCAGAAAAAATCCGTAACTTTACAATCTCCTGCAGAAAAGCTATGTCCATTATGTAAAAACTCACATTGGCTGTACGCATGTCCGTCGTTTCGTAAGTTGTCGAGCCACGAAAGATTACGAGAAGCGAAACGATTGAAGGTTTGCTTGAATTGTTTACGTTCTCATCCTGAACGTGAATGTACTTTCGGTAGTTGTCAACGGTGTAAACGTCGACATAACACGATGTTACATCTTGACAGTGATAATTCACAGACTAAATCAGTCAATGTTGAGTCAAGTGAAACCTCAAGCCAAAAGGGCGAGAGCGATTCTTCCGTACGAACTAGCACCACAGCTACGACATCACATTGTGCTAATAAAGGTGTAGTGCAATCTCTGTTATCCACAGCAATAGTTCTTGTACGCGATCATAACGGTCATTACCAAGAATGTCGGGCTTTACTCGATTCCGCGTCTCAGAGTCATTTCATGACAGAGGAGTTATGTCAAAGATTGCAATTAAAGACTTTTAAAATAAACCATTTAATCAATGGTATCGGTGAAACAAACGTTTTTGTGAATAACAGAACCACTACCGTTATAAAATCAAAATATAACGAGTATCAAACAGAATTATCTTGTCTCGTCGTAAAGACAATTACTGGTGTGGTACCATCAGACAAATTTGATGTAGATCAATTCACGATTCCTAAAACTATTTTATTAGCTGATCCGAAATACAATATTCCGGCTAAAGTTGATTTGTTGATCGGCGTTGCACTATTTTATAATTTATTGCAGGAAAGACGCATTAATTTAAGCAATAATCAACTGATATTGCAAGAAACGAAATTAGGCTGGATCATTGGTGGTGCATACGTACCTTGTAAATCCTCGATTCAGTGTAACACGTCACAAAGTTATTTATCGTTAAACACGCAAATCCAAGAACAGCTCGAACGTTTTTGGCAACTGGAGGAAGTTGTAATACCAAAACCTTATACGCGAGAGGAGCAGTTATGTGAAGACAATTTCGCATCCACACATCAACGTGATCATGATGGAAAGTTCATCGTACAATTACCAATGAAGAGTTCGATATCATTACTCGGAAAATCACGAGAGATTGCTGAGAAACGTTTACGATCTGTAGAACGAAAATTTTACAAGGACGCTGAATTGAAAGAAGCGTATATCGATTTCATGCAGGAGTATGAACGATTGGGTCACATGAGTGAAATAGGAGAAACCGAAGACAATGACGAACATGCAATTTACATTCCACATCACGCAGTTGTTAAATCAACAAGTAGTACTACTAAAGTACGTGTAGTTTTCGACGCGTCATGTAAGACGACGTCAGGCAAGTCTCTCAACGATATATTACTAGTGGGACCGACCGTTCAGAACACTTTGTTCAATATTATTTTGCGTTTTCGACAACATACTTATGTTATTACGTCTGATATTCATAAGATGTATCGGCAAGTCTTATTACAACCTGACCAGAGGGATTTACAACGAGTTCTATGGAGAAAACCTTCCGGAACAACACAAGCATTTCGACTGAATACTGTCACGTACGGACTAGCAAGTGCGCCTTTTCTTGTTATAAGATGTCTATATCAGTTAGCCTTGGAATGCCAAACTGATTTGCCTGAAGTCAGCGAAACAATCAAACAAGATTTCTATGTCGATGACTTAATAACGGGCGGAAATAATCTACAACAATTAAAGACTTTAAAGAAGGATATTACTAATGTTCTACGCAGCGGACAGTTTGAACTACATAAGTGGAATTCAAACGAAAAATCGATACTTTCTGTTGAGGAAGAAGAAGCTACAGATTTAGTGAATTTTGATAAAGAGGTAAATACTTTGGGCCTCATATGGAGGACGAATTCGGATACTTTCCAAAACAGGATCAGTTCGAGGATTCAACCGTCAAAATTAACGAAACGAGTTTTACTATCCATTAATTCGCAGATTTTTTATCCACTCGGTTTAATCGGACCGATTACAGTGCGGTCAAAACTTTTACTTCAGGATCTTTGGCGTCTCAAGATCGATTGGGATGATCCGGTTCCTATCGAATTACAATCAAAATGGTCATATTTTCAAGATTAAATACAACACATACCTGAAATTTTAATTCCTCGACATGCATTTAGCAAGGAGTACCATATTATGGAAATACATGGTTTCTGTGACGCGTCAGAAATCGCATATGGTTGTTGCATTTACATTAAAACTGTTAACAGTCGCGGAGATGCAACGGTCAATCTATTATGTGCAAAATCAAGGGTTGCACCATTGAAAAACGTTTCATTGCCAAGATTAGAACTCTGTGCAGCTCTCTTATTGGCCGAGGTATATCAACAAGTTCTTCAAGCATTAACAATAACTCCGGACTGGACGTATTTGTGGAGCGACTCCACAATCACACTCGCCTGGATAAAAGGTGAGCCATCACGATGGGTGCAATTCGTTGCAAATAGAGTTACGGAGATCCAACAATTAACAATGCAAGCAAAATGGAGTCATGTAAACTCGAAGGAAAATCCTGCTGATATAATATCAAGAGGAACAAATCCAACTTATTTAAAAACCTGTCATCTATGGTGGAATGGTCCTGACTGGCTGAAGACTAAGGATTGGCCATCTTCTGATGAAACCATTGTTATTAATGAGGATCTTCTCGAGGAGCGAAACCCTACTAGGGTCTTTCATAGTCAAACAAACGATAGTGACGAGTTGTTCTTGAGATTCTCTTCATTAACAAGGTTAAAACGAGTAATCGGATATTGCATACGATTTAAACAAAACGTGTTACAGCCTGAATCGAGGAATGTAGGGCCGTTAACGGTGACAGAATTGGAAAATGTTATGACGATTTTAGTCTTATTAGCACAACAGCGCGATTTTGCTGACGATATACGAAATTTAAAGGTACACGGTCAAGTAAGCAAGACCAGTAAGTTACGTTCATTAGTCCCGTTTTTAGACGATCACAATGTGATGCGAGTTGGTGGCAGATTATCAAACGCGCCTATTCCTTATGCTCAGAAGTATCCAATTATCTTACCGTCAAAACATCCATTAACTCGATTAATTATTGTTCATGAGCATTACAAGCATTTACATGCAGGTCCTCAAGCTTTATTAGCAGCAATACGCACACAATTTTGGCCACTTCATGGTCGATGCACTGTAAAGGATGTATTACGAAAATGCATCATTTGTTTTCGCGCTAAACCTCCAATGTTACACCAACGAATGGGTGATTTACCTACAACGCGTATAACGACAAGTCGTCCGTTTTTAAATACAGGAATCGATTACGGCGGGCCTTTTACTATAAAAATATCGCGAAACAAGACTGATAAAGCATACATATGCATCTTCGTATGTTTTACTACACGCGCAATACATTTAGAATTAGCAGTAGACTTAAGCACTCAGGCTTTCATCAGAGCCTTACAAAGATTTATAGCACGTAGAGGTAAATGCGCAAACCTCTATTCAGATAATGCGAAAAATTTCATTGACGCGAATAACGAGTTGCGAGAAGTCGCTGACATTTTGCGAAAACCGGAACACAATGCCAAAATATCAGATTTTTTGGCTGAAAATTCGATTAAGTGGAATTTCATCCCACCACATTCACCGCACATGGGAGGATTATGGGAGGCTGCTATCAAGTCTGCTAAAACTCATCTGCGAAAAATCATTGGAACAACGCCACTTAGTTATGAAGAACTATATACGCTGCTGGTACGGATAGAAGCCTGTCTCAATTCGCGACCTCTCTGTCCATTGACTGATGATGCGATGGATTTAGCTGCATTAACACCAGCTCATTTTCTGATCGGCGTGCCTTTAACTTCGCTGCCGGAATTGGATGTGTCCGAGACACCAGTCAATCGTTTAACCAGACACCAATTGTTAACACAGATGCGACAACATTTTTGGCAGAGGTGGTCAAAGGAGTATATAACTCAACTCCAACAACGACACAAATGGACCGAAGAATCAAAGGCTGACATAAAAATCGGTATGATGGTCTTATTGCGAGATGAAAACACACCTCCAATGCACTGGCGCTTAGGAAGAATTGTTGCCGTACATCCAGGAAAGGATGGATTAATAAGGATTCTAGATGTAAGAACATCAAACGGAGTTGTTCAACGTAGTCTTCCTAAAATATGTATTCTTCCAATCGACACCTAATTTATATTGTTACATTATTCTTAATCATATTACTATATTCGTGTTATTTTCTTATCCACAAACAGTTTTTGCACGTCTTCGTCTTGCAAGGCCGGCGGGATGTTTAATATTTAGTTATTAATTATATTCATTAACTGTACGTCACTCGTTGTGTTCAAACCTATATGAAAACGCGCCTTTTATGTTCACGAGTATTAGCGCCGTCTATATCGTTTTCGCGCGAACGAAGAAGAAGAAGGAGATGACGGCCATTATTCTATTATATTCTAATCCGACACGTGTACTGCGCACCGATCCCGTTTGGATTTTTTTGCGATTCCTTTTTACGTCTTATTAAGTATTTTGTATTCTGAGTTTATTGAATAAATAAGTGTTTGTTAGTAACAGTCTAGCATCATTTTCATGAATTAACGTACAGTTCGGTACACATATAATTTACGAAATGGAACTTATCACACACATTAAGATGTCTACAATTATTTCAACTCAGAACTTAATGATTCTTATTAAATTTTTCTGAATTAATTTTTCTGTATTAATTGTAACATTGAAAATGACCCGATTGGAATCGAAACGTATGTTTTATTTACGTAATTTTTATATTACGAGTACTGTACAAGCGATTTTTATAATCTCTTCAAGTCTCACATTACGAACATGGAAAATAATTTTTGTATCGTTTCAAAAGACTACTTTAAATTCTACAATATAAACATGAGTAAAGTTGTCATAAAGTTATTAAAATATTAAGCTCTAATAACGAAAAATTTAACTATCGATACCCTACTGTGTATAAATCATACTTCTTGTCTTCCTTTCTTGTCTTCTTTCCTTTCCTTTCCTTCCCTTCCTTTAAACCTTTCTATACTCTTTTTTGAAGAATAATGTAACATGTCTCCTTTTCTTTCTAACTAAGAATAAAATCAAATACCACACAAAGAATCGATTTACAAACTACAAAAAATTAGAAGAAATAAATTAATAAAAGTTATAAACTTATCTGATTGCGAGACGATCTTGAACAGCAAAGTTTTTTACGCTTTTAACCTCAGTAACCTCAATACGTTCACGCGTGTCAACGTCAAAATCTTCGCGATGACGAAGTAAGCGACGCGAGGGAACCAATCATCATCGCGGAAAAGCGACAACAATAAACTTCGATACATTCGAGTATCGATTTAACATGCCTTTTTTAAGAAAGGATACAGACAGATCGGAATACATTTTTTCTTTTCAGATTTTTCCTTTCAACAAAGCACAAAGAATCAATTATTTTATAATTATATAAAGAATAGAGAGAAAAAATTGAGGTAACTACCAGTGAAATAAATAATAATAAAATAAAAGGCAACTCACAAAATAAGCACAGCGAGAAAATCAAGATTCAGAATATTTTAGTATAATTGGATTCAGGCCTTTCCGTTCAATAAATCTGGAAATTAAATATAGCACAAAGAATTCTTTCATAATTATATAAAATAAAGAATAGAGAGAACAAATTAATAAATATTATGAAACCTACCTGATACAATATTGAAGACATTTGTAATAATTCCACGGTAATTCCACGAACCAGAAGCGTGCGTGGATTCAACGAACAAGAAGCTTGGTGATTTTAACATGTGTGAATAGTTGCTTTTCATTTACTCAGACAATTCTTACTTGTGACGTCATAACTCAGTTGAATGTGCGTTCCTTTTGCATTCTGAGAAGTGAGATTCAACTGAGTTTTTATCTACAAACTGCACAAGATCAAGAACGTGTGAGTCTTTTATTGAGTCTCGTAGACTCACTTTAAAAGTAGGTTATAAATCTGTGTTGTTAATTTTACTAAAGTAAGCAAGTAGTGACGTCATTAATCTGAGTATTTCATACTCAGTTCACTTCAGACTCAGTTTCACTTGTGTGTAAATGGAAAGCAACTAATGTAACGAAGAGATACCAGGCCACCAATCGCGTCAGATTGCATTAAATCGGGAAGATTCAAAACCTGCGTACAAAAGGATTGTTGTAGCCCACGAGTGCTACCACAATTAAGTCTCGCATTTCAGCCTAGCAACGAGCTGGCGGAAATGCAAGATTACTACCGCAAAGCAACCTTTGCATTTCGGCATAGCAACGACTTGCGGAAATGCAGAGCTGCAAATTCCATAACGCGTGCGGACAACGATCACTGATCGAACGCAAGCAATGACCGCACGCACATCGAACAATTAGTAATAAAAAGCAAATCTTGCATTTCGACAGGACAACGAACTGCCGAAATGCAAGAGGACGAAGTCCGCGTTGCACACGGCACGAATGCCGCTAGTTCGATGACTCCGCGACGCCTATATATTCGGCGGTCTAAGAACCGGCGAGAGAGTCTTGTCATACATCTAAACGTAACGATACGTTACGCGCGTCGCGAGAACCGAGTCATATTACATCCGCGATAATGAGTGTCGCCGACCGGTCTAAGTCACGAGCAAGGACTTTAACCCGAATATATTCTTTAATTAAATCAATTCGATAATTGTAACCAACTATTTGAATTGTAACATAAGCAATTAACCACCAAAGTGTAATCATTCAATCATTCAATTATATCAATTCAATAAAGGGTTAAATGTAATCAGTGGTAATAACCACTCGAAATTGTAAGTGTTATAATAAATAAAAGGGGTTATTTTAATAAAAGTGTGGTGCAGTGTGTGTTTGTTCTACGACCTTGACCACTTTCCTCGTTCTCCTTGTGGGTTCCAACCCTTTGAGCGGATCGAATCCCAAAATAATATCTTGTTGCACCGAGAAGTACAACAGGATGTTAGGTAAAGGCAGGGTTGGGAAAGTTACTTTTTAAATGTAACGCGTTACCGTTACCGTTATTTGCGGTAAAAAGTAACTCGTTACCGTTACTTGTTACCGATTCTAAGAAATAACGCGTTACCGTTACTTAAAGGTAACGATAAAAAATCGTTACTTTTCGTTACATTTTTTTGTAATTATGCAATAGACATTATGCATTCACTGATTTTGATGAAATTAGGTTCATTCGACGCGTTTTTGCACGAAACGAAAGATCTGGCAGAAAAAAGTGTCGCTCTGCCCTACGAACCGAGATATTAAGTGTTAAAGGTGACGACTATTCAGGTTAAGAAATCTGTCACAGTCACTGAACTATAGGTATAGTGGTCACAGTCCTACAATCGCCATGTTTTCGAGATGCATTTCAGTGAAATACGTCTCGTTACTTTTCGGTCAAACAGGCATATCTATGAGTGCGTTCCCAGTAGAAATTTCCCATTCAAGTGCCACAGGGAATCCCAACGCGAATAATATAAATAAGTCACTAGATGTGACTGGCCCTAGGAATTTTTCCAAAACAAGTTATGCCATTGGGCTATTTCACTACGATCCGAAATTTACTATAACCTTATTGACGGCCGTGACCTATCAAAGTGTATAATCAAAGAAGTAACGATACAAGTAACGTCGTCAATTTCGTTACTCGTTACTAAAGAAAATATAACGTCGTTACTTTTTCGTTACTAATAAAAAAAAGTAACGAAAAAGTAACGTCATTACAAGTAACGCGTTACTTCCCAACCCTGGGTAAAGGTATAGCCCGCTCCGTTCAAATTTTGATAAAAATACACTCATTCGATGAGTTTTTGCACGAAACGAACGAATCTGGCAATAAAAAGTGTCGCTCTGCCTTCCGAACAAAGATATTAATCGTTAAAGTTTTTTTTAAGTTTTTTTTTAGTTGGACCTACAGTTTAACGCCGAATCCGAACGGCAGTCACGTCTTCAGCCCTTAATCCTTAGGCAATATGACACAAGAAAATCCAGTTCGAGTAATCAACTCGTAATCAAATTCTATTATTCTTAAATTCCTAATATACATTCATATCTATTTACACTCTAATATCTCAATCCAATTTCACTGTTTCACTTTAATAACTCTTATTCTTTTTATCAACTATCTCTATTTCTTACACACTCTTACACATTAACCGTGAAAAAATCACGTATATGGGGAGTAAACGGATTCGAACCCGGATCCACAGATCACGAGTCAACCGTCTATCGCATGGAGCCACACGACTCCCCAGCGTTAAAGTTGACGACTGTTGAGGTTAGGAAATCCGTCAAACCGATTACATGTAGCGCTATGAATATGCCTTCTTCATACTCTGTGACCTCTTGCGCATGCGTTTCACTATTCCGTACAATAGAGTGCAGGAAATTTAAAATCAATTGAAAAATTTGAATGAATTAGTTACTCGTGCTATGTTTCTATTATTATCGAAAAAACGAGACGTACATTTCTATCTGGTTGACGTTAATAACGACGTATCTTAAAATTGAAACATGAAAATTCACAGATCCGGACTTTGCGTCGTGATATCTCCACTCGTAGGGCACGTAGAAAAGAAATGAAATCACTTTTATCATACAATTTCAGTATTTGGTGTCGATTGAGCGTATGTAGAACTTGATCGGTTCAGCCGTTACTGAGATCTGATCATCTCAATCCCCCGAATTTGTCAAATTCGCGTAAAGGAGGCACGGCAGTATCGCGCGCTTGGCTTAGTGCCGAGACCCATACAGCACAGAATATTTCAGGAAGCTTTCAGAAAGTCTTCAAAACTATTTCAACCTTTCACATTTCATTTGCACTAATTCTGAAATAATTCTGAAATACGTTATCTGAAATGTTTCAAACACAAATATTTCTGAAAGCTTTTAGTTGAAACATTTTGGGAAAATATTTCATTTGAAGTATATCAGAAAGCTTGCACTTGAAATAAATCTAAAAACTGTCGTGTAAGTTATTTCTCGAAGCTTTCAATTGAAATATTGTAGAAAACATTTCAATTGATATTATCTTTGAAACCTTACACACGCAATAAATTTGACAATTTTAATCGTGTGGCAACCCAATCAAAAATATAATATATTCCCCGGTAAGTATATATTATATATATTTATATATAAATACTGTTAATTAAATCACATATTATATATGAGTCATTCCATGCCAAGTGGGCCACTCAAAACTTTTGGATTTTTGATTTGGCTCAAATTTTGATATATTATAGTACCCATCGCAAGAAGCTACCATAATTTTTTTCAAATTTTTTTATCAACATAGTCATGAGATATGAATTTTTTCAAAATTCGCATTTTCCAAAATTCGCAATTTACAAATGCTTATAACTTTGCGAAAAATAATCCAAACAAAACGTTTTTTTTTTTAAATTGTGTGTTTTTTTCTCTAGTTTAAAAAAAAATATCAAGAAAAGTTTCAAAATTGTTTTTTAATTTTTTTTGTAATTTAATGTAAAAAATTATTAATTTTTTAAAGTATGACATTTTTAATTGTTTAAAAAAAATTCTCATAAAAACTTAGATTTATTTGATGATTTTTAAGACTAATTTGATCGTGGGCAAATTTTTCCTTCTATTTTTTTTCGAATTAATTTTTTTTAATTTTGTATTTTTTACGCAATGGAATAATATGAAATCATGATTTTGTCATGATCTACAATTTTCTTATTTAATCTCAATGTAATAAATAACTTTGATATTTTTACAATATTTTTTGAGAAACTGGGAGTTTTTCTTATAATTAAAAAATCAATAAATATTTTTCGTCGAGAAGGAATCAAAATTTATTTTCTTAAACGTTTAAATAATTTACATACTCTACATTCCTCAGAATTAGAATACTCTTTTACAGTAATACAACCATTTTTATTAGGTTTGATACAATGTAATTTTTGGTAAATATATAGAAAAGGGGAGCTCTCCCGATGATCTTGACCTTGAAATATGTTGTCAAGGTCATGACCCTGAGTAACCTCCCGCAGGTTTCAGGTGGCGGTCACTGTCCGTTAAAAAGTTATTAGCAAAAAAAGTTTCAAAATTAACGTATCATTTCTGCCATGTATGTATTATAACAAGTACTATTTTACATCTCCTTCTGTTTAGAAACGTTAAACTTTCCAGGTGAAGCAACTGTCACCTCCCCCAACCCCCTGCGAAGGAGCACACGACTTCTATGATTGTACTATTGCTATGATTGTACTGTCGGGGCAGACCTCTGTCGACGGTGTGGGTGGTGGCCGAAGGCCACCTCCTTGCACCCGCCCATGTGTGTGTGTGTGTGTGTGTGTGTGTGTGTGTGTGTGTGTGTGTGTGTGTGTTTGTGTGTGTGTGTGAAATATCAAGTAATAGACTCATAATCGTTATATAATGAATGGAACACAATCGTAGAAGTCGTGTGCTCCTTCGCAGGGGGTTGGGAGAGGTGAGAGTTGCTTCGCCTGGAAAGTTTAACGTTTCTAAACAGAAGGAGATGTAAAATAGTACTTGTTATAATACATATATGGCAGAAATGATATGTTAATTTTGAAACTTTTTTTGCTAATAACTTTTTAACGGACAGTGACCGCCACCTGAAACCTGCGGGAGGTTACTCAGGGTCATGACCTTGACAACATATTTCAAGGTCAAGATCATCGGGAGAGCTCCCCTTTTCTATATATTTACCAAAAATTACATTGTATCAAACCTAATAAAAATGGTTGTATTACTGTAAAAGAGTATTCGAATTCTGAGGAATGTAGAGTATGTAAATTATTTAAACGTTTAAGAAAATAAATTTTGATACCTTCTCGACGAAAAATATTTATTGATTTTTTAATTATAAGAATAACTCCCAGTTTCTCAAAAAATATTGTAAAAATATCAAAGTTATTTATTATATTGAAAATAAATAAGAAAATTGTAGATCATGACAAAATCATGATTTCATATTATTCCATTGCGTAAAAAATACAAAATTAAAAAAAATTAATTCGAAAAAAAATAGAAGGAAAAATTTGCCCACGATCAAATTAGTCTTAAAAATCATCAAATAAATCTAAGTTTTTATGAGAATTTTTTAAAAAAAATTAAAAATGTCACACTTTAAAAAATTAATAATTTTTTACATTAAATTACAAAAAAAATTAAAAAACAATTTTGAAACTTTTCTTGATATTTTTTTTTGAAAACTAGAGAAAAAACACACAATTTAAAAAAAAAACGTTTTGTTTGGATTATTTTTCGCAAAGTTATAGGCATTTGAAAATTGCGAATTTTGGAAAATGCGAATTTTGAAAAAAATTCATATCTCATGACTATGTTGATAAAAAAATTATAAATTATGATAGCTTCTTGCGATGGATACTATAATATATCGAAATTTCAGCCAAATCAAAAATCCAAAAGTTTTGAGTGGCCCACTTGGCATGGAATGACTCATATACACTATACATAAAAATAAAACAAATATCATACGCTTTAATATAGAAACAACTAATTAGCCTTTATTGTCTCATATCTATATATTATTATTTAACATCCCGCGCTTTTACAAGAACGGGCAGAGTGGGGACAGCAATGCTCTGACTTGGGCATCACATGAGCACGCTCGAGAATTTCTCCCACTATACGCGCAGAGACACTCATCTGTCCGTGTGATGACGTGTACTCAGCTATGCGAAAGTGAGCGCACGCGTTAGCTTGAGTGTTCTGCGCACGTAGTGGGAGAAGTTCTCGATTATTCTCGAGCGTGTCTGATGCCCATGCAGGTCCGCGCCAGTTGTGCTCAACGCCATTTATTAGAGGGTTATAATCTGTTTTAATCCTTTTTCACATCTCTGTATCTCTGGAGGAACTCAAAACGGTACGTATGTTTCAACCTATGACAACATTAGCTATTTTCTATTATACTTATTATTTCTATTGTATCTCTCTTGTTCTCCATTCCTGTTAGTTTTTCCTTTGTGATCTAAATATTTGCAGATGTAAACGTACGTCATTTTTATTAGTTATTATTTCGATCAAATAATTCAAGTTTATATATTATAAAGTTATTTTATAATACCGCATCAAAATGAACGGAAAACGTAAAAATTATTCCACACTTTCTGAAAGGCACATTCGCAGAATTATTGCAAATAAGACTGATCGTGATTTATTAAATGTTTCAATTAATTCGAAAATCAATAATGCAAATTTTCAATCGGAAGAGTATGAATTACCACACTGCAGTAACACACCTGAAAACTTAGAATCGGTAGAAGGCACATTTGTCAGCTCTTCTAGTGAAGAAGGTTCACATATTAATCTAATCGAAAGTGATATAATAGATGATTTCGAATCTCAAAAAGAAACGACAGAAAGTTACAGTGAAAGTGACGATGAGAGTAATATTTTTATGCCATGGGATAATATAGAAAATGATGAAATTGTCAATGAAATAGGAAACAATCAGTTTATACAGGATACAGCTTCTTGGGCTATTATGTTTAATATCCTCCATGTTGCACTCTTGGCACTTTCAACTATTTTACGAAGGTACACAGGCTATGCATTTCCTCGGGATCCGCGAACATTATTAAAAACACCTAGGCATACAGCAATTGTCGAAATGGGACTCAAACAATACAGTCATTTTGGTTTAAAAGTCGCCTTAAACAGTATGTTAGACGAGTATGTGACAGTTACTGGTAAAGTACCTAATTTTCTTAATATATTTATCAACATAGACAGTTTACCAATTTCTAAATCCAGTAACTCTGCTTTGTGACCCATTTTATGTTCAGATACTATTTTTAAGTCTGTCTTTATTGTGGGTGCATATTTCGGAAAATCTAAACCTCATAATAATAATTTTTTACGTCCATTAGTGGATGAATTAAGTTTATTAATAAATAATGACCTGCAGTATAACGGGATAAAAGTAAAAATTAATTTACATGGATTAATTTGTGATGCCCCAGCTAAAGCTTTTGCTTTAGGTATAAAAAATCATACTGGTTTTAATAGCTGTACGCAATGCACTGCAAAAGGTAAATATATTGATGACCGGTTATGTTTTTCGGCAACGAAAATTGTTGATTCCTTGCGTATTGATGAAGATTTTGCTAACAATAAGTACCCTGATTATCAAACAGGAGAGACAATTTTACGTGAGGTTCCTAATTTCGGATTAGTATCTAACGTAGTACTCGACTATATGCATCTTATATGTTTGGGAGTTGTAAAAAAATTAATATTACTTTGGGTTCAAGGCCCTCGTGCTGTAAAATTGTCTCAACAGTTGCTAAACCAGATTTCAGGGGCATTATTAAATTTGCAAAACACTGTACAAAATGTCCGACGTCCACGATCACTGAAAGAAGTAAAAATGTGGAAAGCGACGGAATTGCGACAATTCCTCCTTTACACAGGTCCAGTAGTTTTAAAAGATACATAATATTAAGACAGGATATTTATATTAATTTCATCACTTTACATATTATTGTAACAATTCTAGCGAGTCCTTCCCTTTGAAAAGATCAAAATAACATTACATGGGCCCAAGAGTTAGTAATTAACATACTTCCTGAAATGTTTTAAAATCATTTATGGGACTAGGTACATTTATGTCCCATAATGTTCATAACTTATTACATATTTGTTCAGATGTGCAGAAATATGGATCTCTCAACGAATTCAGTAGTTTTAGATTTGAAAAATATATGTCGAATATAAAGAAAATGCTTAGGAAAAATAAAAAACCCCTTCAGCAATTATCCAGGCGATATACTGAAATCAATAATTCTAACGTGTCAATTAAAAAACGAGAAAATATCCAAGGAATTATATTGGAAAAGCTTCACTCAGATGGACCTATAATTAGCCGTTATAACTTTCGTTCTTAATACAAAGTATTACGCAGTAAACTTACATGATCAATTCAAAAAGTTCAAGTAATAATTGTGTTTTATTGAAACACAGAACTGTAGTAGTAGTTTTAAATTTTGTTGAATTACATGATAGTAGAAAATGTATAATTGGCAGAAAATTGAAAGTAGTCGAAAATTTATACGCAGATCCCATATATTCCTGTGCATCAGAACAATTGGGTGTGCAAGTTGTACGCGAAGACATGGATATATGCCTTTGGCCGTGTGATGAAATATGTAGCAAAATGTGGAAAATTCCGTATGAAGGTAATAAGTTCGTTGTTTTCCCAATCTTACACAGTTATTAACAGAACTATAATATGATATAATTTTATATATAATTATAATAAGGCTCAGTAAATTTAAAAAATAATAAAAAGAAACAGAGCTGCGAGCCTATTAGGCTCTGTTTCTTTTTATAATTTTTTATAATTTTATATATTATTTCTTAAACATTACTATTATATTTAAGTTACTAGATTAGATTAGATTAAGTTAAAAATATGTATCAATATACTTATACAGAGTAAGCGACTTTTTTTCTGGTTTATTACTTTTCCAGGTGGTTATCACCGTGTTTAGAGTTGCTAAATATCGATGCAATAAGGATAGTGTTTTGCACAACGTTCGCAATTAAGCAACTTCGGAATACCCAGAATCCTGGAAAAATTCGAAGAATTTGTTCATATTTTAGGATAATGGCACAATTTTCCGTTGTACAATTTGAGGATGGACTTGATTTAGTACCAAGCTCATGGCTAATTAGTGACATCGAATGTTTTTGGCCGCCCTACAATGGCGATAAATTAATCAGAAAAGCCATTTCTAACTGCGAGGAAATTGATCGTAAAAATTGGATCGTCTACAAAATACTCCGCATTTTTACTACAGCAAGTAAGTAAGCTAGTATTTTATTTATATTGAACAACTTTTTAAAATATACGTTATTCCAGCGTCAAGAATTTCTATTCAATTTCTATGCGATGTCTGAATAAATGAGTAATAAATTTTATAAAAAAATTATGTATAACTTATTATGAAAATATATAATTTGACATAATTTGAACTGTTAAATTACAAGCTAATTATGTTAACATTAAATTATTCTAATCACGTTTGCACATAAATGCTTGTATTAACTTTACATTTAATGTTATTTAGACATATAAAATAATGAATTTTATTAATTAATATCTTTATATTCACATATATACATTATGTAATATACATTTCATATATGTATATACATTGTGTATTCAGCAGTAATTTATGATTATTATTATTATTTCATATTGTTTTTTTTAATGTATATACTTCAGATTCTTATGAGAGCGGTATGAAAAAAGTTGAAAGAAGAGATGTCTGAGCTAGACTCCTCTGATATGGAAAAACAAAAACGAAATCGCCGAAACAGAGCAAAAAAATTCATAGATTCATCAGATGATGATGATGAACTGCATTCGACATTACCTCGTCCGCCAAAAAAACCAATTTCATCAATGCTACCTTCACAACTCTCAACATCATCAATTCATTCCTACCAGAAGAAACTGCAAAGTACAAAAGCAGTATCCAAGCAGAAATGCAATGAAACAACACTGATATCTAAAGAAAATCGTAATCAAGTGAAGGAGACTTCGTTCTCATCTTCATTTAACAATAAAATTTTTCTTGATGTCTGTACAAAAAAATCTGTGCCAGAACCAAATTTGACAATGGCAATGAATGCGGGTATATAAAAAATACGATTACTAACTATACGAAAATATTTTTATATTTGATCATGTTGGTTGAATTTGGTTTTATATTTATATAATTAATATTTTAGAATTTCAGAAAGAAATATTTCGTCGGTTTAATAAAATTGAATTTAAATTGGACCGAATTGATGAAAGAAAGCAGATTTTTGAAGAAAAGGTAGACAAGGGCATAACCGAAAAAAATGTTTATATAAACATCGATGATCTTGTTTCTTTGCCATTACAAATGGTGGATGACATGACAACACTGGAAGCGAATCTTCAGGACGCCAATTTCTTTTACAATATTGTAATAAGCTTATAAATCAATAGAGATACAATAGATATTTGATTACTTCAATTCTTTTGGAATTTATTGTAAACAGGGAATGGAAAGTTACTTTTTAAAAATAACTAGTTACAGTTACTCGTTACCGAGTAAAAAATGTAACTAGTTACAGTTACAGTTATTGCTTTTTAAAAGTAACTCGTTACAGTTACCGTTACTTGAAAAATAACTTTTCGTTACTTTCCCGTTACTTTTTTAAAATCAATTTAAAAATGTACTTTTGCATTTTTTTTTTTTTTTATATGTAATACTGACAAA
>NW_017278966.1:112453-115008 GCF_001594065.2 Cyphomyrmex costatus | reverse complement strand
TGCAAAGTAACGACAAAAGTAACTGTAAATTTCGTTACCGTTACCCAAAAAATGTAACTCGTTACCGTTACAGTTACCAAAAAAAGAAAGTAACGCAGTTACCAGTAAAGTTACCAAAAAAGTAACTTGTAACTGTAACTTCGTTACAAGTAACGAGTTACTTCCATTCCCTGATTGTAAACATAAATATTCGTTAAATAATATTTCTTCCGTTTTGTTCTCCACCTCATTGCCAAATACTATGTGTATATTATTTTCTTCCTAATTAAATATAATAAATAATTAATACAAAACAGGGCTACGAGCCAACATTAGTTAAAATATAAAGGTCTTAGCAATAAACTGTCATAAAAACATACGTTTCGACCTTCATTAGGTCATTTTCAATGTTAAAATCGCAAGATCGTTAACAATGTACAAACTATTGTATTATAAAATTATAAACGCAAAATAAATATGTATATAAATATAAAAATTGTTTGATATAAATGTTTAATCTCACTCGCATAATTAAGTTCATAATCATATCGTGCACACCAGCAAGAGTCCAACAAGCAAAGCAATCGTCTAATTATATAGTTTATGGACTACTCCACATTTCTAAATCAAATCGTAAAATACAGTATCAGTAAAAATGAATATAAGAGTCAATTATCAATCAGTAAAAAGAATCAAATCAAATCGTAAAATACAGTATCAGTAAAAAAATGAATATAATGTAAGAGTCAATTATAAATCAGTAAAGAGAGTCAATTCTCAAGGTAATAAATAAATGAATATAATGTAAAATTACAACATATTGTACGTACATCATATCTATATTGTTAATTTAGTAACAATTAAATTAAAAAATAATTAATTACCTTGTAATTGTATCGAAATACAATTATAATTAAAATAAGTTAGAAAAATGCGAAGAGAGAGTTATTATAAGATGTTGACAATAAACAATTTAAAATAAGAATAACCGAACATCTCAAGTACAAAGGAAATACAAATGGAAATAAGGGGAAAAAATTAGGAAGGGGTAAAAGTGTAATAAAGTGGGAATAAAAGTGAAAAAGAAAAGGAAATTTACGAAGGAGAAAGAGAGTTTATTATCTGAGAATAAGATTCTGGTAAAGCCTCTGTATCATTTTGTTTATTAAGACCCTGTTTTTGCCTTTTGATGTGAATCATTTCAGACACCAATCTCTTATTGTAAGAAGATTCAATGTCTAAAATTTGGACATCATTCCATTTAAAATTGTGGTCAAAGTTAATACGATGGTCAGTAATGACAGAAGGAGAACCTGTCCTTTTTCTAATAATGTCAGACATATGTTCTTTTAGTCTGGTACTCAGTTTTCTTTTTGTTTGACCAACGTAGCTGGCTTCACAATCATCACAGGTAATCTTATAAATAACATTGTTATTAGAAAGATGTTCTAATTTATCTTTACCTCTTTTAATAAAGCTTTTTAAGGTGTTAGGAATTGAAAAGGCTAATTTACACTGAAACATGCTGGAAATGGGAAGGAAACTTTCAGATATGGATTTAACGTAAGGTATTGTGAAATATTTTTCTTTCACATGAAAATTCTGAGTATTCTGTTGATTGTGTATATGATATTTAATTCTTTGATCAATGATGGAGAATATAAGGGAAAGAGGATAGGAATTGTTTAAAAAAATTTTTATGGCTTCTGTTATATTATTCTGTTGGAACCGAGGATGTGATAAAAGTAAAATCTTGTCAATAAAACTAATAATAATGCCTTTTTTATGATTCATAGGATGGTTTGAGTGGAAATTAAGGAGTCTACCTGAGAATGTTTTTTTATGAAAATTGTCAAAAATGATTCTGCAATTATCAATAATAATAGTAGTGTCAAGAAAGTCTAATCTGTTATCACTGCCAATCTCCATAGTGAATTGTAATCTTCCATGTAAGGAATTGAAAGTATTAAGTGTGTCATCAACTTTGTCAGGTGGAATAGTAAGAACAATGTCATCAACATATCTATAATAGAACAATGGTTGTGCCGACAGAGAATTAATAGCTTGTTCTTCCAAGTCTTGCATTACAATATCTGCTAAAATTGGTGAAAGTGGTGAGCCCATTGGAGTACCGAAAACTTATTTGTAAAATTTACTATTAAAAGTGAAGAAAGTTGAATTTAACACAAGGTTAACCGCAATAAAAAATTCATTTTTAGGAATATTAGTCTTAAGAGAAATGTGAACCCATCTTTTTTCTATGCCATCTATAACTAAATTAAAAGGAATATTTGTAAAAAGCGAAACAACATCTAATGAAGCTAGTAAATAATGAGAATCAAAATGAGTACCTCTTAATTTGTTAACTAAGTGGAAACTATCTTTGATATGGCTAGGAGCTGGTGGTATGCTATCATTAATTATGTTGTGTAGGAAAAGGGAAAGGTAATATAATATTAATAGAAGAAACTATAACTGTCAATGGGTTACCAACTTTGTGTATTTTTGTTAAACCATAAGCTCTTGGAATAATACCGTCGGTTGTAAGCAGTTTACTATAAGTAAATTTGTCAATA
>NW_017278966.1:99524-112400 GCF_001594065.2 Cyphomyrmex costatus | reverse complement strand
TCTATAATATTTTTTTCAATAAAACTTGGTGAAGGAAAATTGTTATAAAGTCTATTAAGAATGGGAATAGAGTTATTTCTGACATAATTTACAATATTATCGGGACGGCCCTTAATATTACCTTCAATATGCTTGATAAATTCAATAATTGTTTTTTCTTTATTGTATCTATTAATAGGAAGACCAAATTTTTCACCAAGTTGTAATAAGTACTGTACCTTCAAGGGAACGTCAGTGTCATTTAAATTAATAAACCATTTGTTCTGTGGTATATCAAGATTAACTGAATCTGTAAAACTAACAGGATCGACATAAATTTTCTCAGTGTCAGAATTGATATTAAGTGAAGTACTAGAAGGTAAAATTTGATTTCTGTTAGAATTGTCATTTGAAAAATTACAATAATAATTAATAGGATTAATTCTTAATTTTGACAATGCTAATCTTTTATTATTAAGCCAGTCAATCTTATTAGAAATACGACGCATTTGCTCAAAAAAATATGAATTACCGATAAAGTCCAAATATTTAAAAAATTCGCATTGTACTCGGAATGGCAGTGAAACATAAATCCTCTTAGACAAGTTAAAAATGTCAATTCTAATTTTATGAAGGTGGCAGTAGGCATCTTTAAGCTCTAATCGCATGATATTCTTTACATAATTCAATCTTGCGATCTTAACGATCTTGCGATTTTAACATTGAAAATGAAGGTCGAAACGTATGTTTTTATGACAGTTTATTGCTAAGACTTTTATATTTTAACTAATGTTGACTCGTAGCCCTGTTTTGTATTAATTATTTTTTAAATTTATTGAGCCTTGTTATTTACATATTTTTTAAATATAATAAATAACGTAAATATTATTATTTAACTTTTATTTCAGGTTATTTTTATGAAACAAATGGGTGGAAAAAATTGTCACGATATGGCTGTTACATTTCTAAAAAATTTTGTCAGCAATCATCTTTCGACGCAGTACTGTTGGAATGGAAAAGATTCCAAAAAGGAAGCATTTAAAAATCTATTATTTACTAAATGCCTAAAACGTAAGTCAACATTATAATATTAAAGTGTTTAGCATACTTTCTTTAATGTGGTTGAAATAATTATTTCATTATATATGTATTTGATATATAAATATTTCTAATGATAAAATTTAATCTTTAAGAAAATGCACATAATATCGATCGAATTAAATAAATCTCTAATCTATATATAATAGTTTTCGAGGAGTTACACGATACAGCTGAGATGTATTGTATTACATTTATAAGTAATTTATTTAATTGGACCGGCATTATACCAATAAACATGAACAACTAAAATAAACGATAAAAAAAAAGGATTAAAGACTATTTAAAAACAGTTAAGACAATTATTATAAAACAAAATGGTATTTCCAATTATCATAAACGTAATTAAATATCTTAACATTAAAATAATTTCTTTATATTTAGAATGTATCCATGCAAAATTTGCAGCCGATGACAAACAAATAATACAAGTGATCTCAAAGTGGCTTTTACAAGGCAAATTGCGACACGACAGAGACATGTGAGTAAATAGCGAGTAGTAGAAAGAAGTTATTATGAATTTCTATGGAAGTACATATACTATTATTTATATGTATACATTTTTTATTTTATAGATGTATATTTTTTCAGAGAACGATTACAGAAATCAAAAACGAAAGAATTATCGCCAGAATAAATTATGAATTTAATTTGTCATTTTTTCCTTTGAATTACTTGAAGTAATTTCTTAATTTTCTTTTAAAAAAATGTTATAATTTTTGTTTTAATTTCTATGAAGAAGTTATATTGAGTGTTACTTTAGTCGATATTATTTTTTTAAGTACTCTAAGTAAGATCGAGTTTCTCTTCAAGAATACTCTTGAAAAAGGTAATAAATGTTATGTTTAATGAACATAATTATTTTTGTGTGATTTTATTAATCACATTAATCTCACATTCTCAACAACAAAAATAAAATAATATAACATAGTTATATTAAATATTTATGATAAGACTCAATAAGTATTAAACAACTAATAATATGAAATAAGGGCAATAAGCCAATTTTCATTAAAATCTTTAAATCAATCTAATATATTGCGAAGAATATCACGTAATTATGGCGTTTCGTCCCAACTTCCACTACTGGACTCATCAGTAAGGCATTGTAGTGGAAGCCTATCTTAGATTATTTTTTTTTGTTTTATTTTATTTTTGTTGTTGAGAATATGAGATTAATGTGATTAATAAAAAAAAACTGTAATGCGGTTAATGTGAAAAACTATTGTGATTACTTACTTTGTTGTTAAAAGTACAAGAATAATATTTAATAAAATACTAATATATTGACTGTGATTAATTAAATATATTATTGTGATTAATATTAACACTATGCAAATAAAAATATAGAACACGGAAACTTTCACACCCCCCTCTTTTTCCCTGTGCGTTCGTGCGTATTATATAAAATTATATATAGAATCGTATAATTATTTAGAAACTGTTCAGCATTATTTCTAAAAACTGTAGATAACCTTTCAGAAAGATTTTAGAAATACATTTGAAACCATTTCGTATAATATTGCACAAAGGTAGCAGATATATTTCAGCCCATTTAGATATATTTCTGGAAGATTTCATGTGGAAGAATCGCGGACATTTTAACCTTTCAGAGATCTTTCAGAGATCTTGCAAAAATATTTCGCAAAATTTCTGAAATGTTTCACTTTTTCAGTTGAAACATTTCTGAAAACTTTCTAAAATGTTTCTGTGCTGTATGGGTACCATGTCTCCAGATTATATATTTATAAAAATATTTTAAATATTTTCATTTTAAATTAAATTTTATTGTTAATGACATTCCATTGACAATCTCGAAATTTCATTTTAAATCTAACAGTGTAGCTTTCGCTGTTCCCCTCACCACACCGCTCCGCGCGCAGTCTTTATGCCCTATGAAGGTTGAGCGGCATTGTTCTGCGCGCGGAACGGTAAGGTGAAGGGGACATATAAATATTTTAAATATTTCATTTTAATTTGAATTTTATAAATAATTACATTTCATTGATATTCTCGAAATTATATTTTATTTACGCGCGCTATGCAGCTATCTAACAGTGTAGCCTTCGCTGTTCCCCTCACCTCACCGCTTCGCGTACAGTCCAAATGCCCAATGACGGTCGAATGGCATTGTTCTGTGCGCGGTGCGGTGAGATGAAGAGGGCAGCGAAAGCGAGGCGGAGGCGATTCGAAAATCAGCCGAAAATTTCATTTATCCCCCTCACCGCTCCGCGTGCAGTCAAAATGCCCTATATGATGATCGAATGGCATTGTTCTTTTCCGTGGTGCGGTGTGATGAGGGGGACAGCGAAAGCTAGACGAAGGCGATTCGAAAATTAGCCGAAAGTTGCACTGTCCCCCTCACCTCACCGCTCCGCGTGGAGTCCAAATGCCTCATGACGATCGAGCAGTATAGATTGTCTACATCACTTTAACATACTAGCGCCACATTTGCCTCTTGCGCCAAAAATGTCAGAAGGACATCGAATGGAATGTGGTCGACGACGGACATAATGACAAACATAATAATAATGACGACAATAATAATGACGACGACGTATCTTAAAAATAAAACGTGAAAATTTATAGATTCGGACTTTGAGTCGCGATATCTTCGCTCGTAGGACACGTAAAGAAAAAATAAAAGCACTTTTATTATACAATTTAAGCAATTGCTATCGATTGAGCGTATATAGAACTTGATCCGTTCAGTCGTTACTGAGATCTGATCATCTCAATCCCTCGAAGTTCTCAGATTCGCGTAAAGTAGTCACGACAGTGTCGGGCGCGCATGACTTAGCGCCGAGACTCTACCGTGTCTCCAGATATATTCTAGACAATAAAATAGTACATTGTGTAACGAGTGCGGGTTAATGTTTATCGCGACGGGCGCGAGCGCACGAGCGAATCGATCATTTTGTTAAAATTTTTTTTAATTAATCTAATATGTTGCGAAGAATATCACATAATTATGGCGTTTCGTCCCAACTTTCACTACTAGACTCATCAATAGGCTTCTACTACAATGCCTTACTGATAAGTCCAGTAGTGGAAGTTGGGACAAAACGCCATAATTACGTGATATTTTTGGCAATATATTACATTAATTTAAAAAGATTTTAACGAAATTATTGACTCATTGCCCTTATCTCTTTATATTAGTTGTTAAATATATATTGAGCCTTATCATAAATATTTTTATTAAATTTAACTTTTGATGTGTCTATAATTTAACAGTGCATTTATTACGTAAGCCATCGCGAGACATTCTTTGTAACTCCTATTTCTCAGTCTGATGCATTGCCTATTTATTTCCATATATTTGCATCAATAAAAGGCAAGTTAGGATGCAAGAAATTTTAAGGTCGGATAAAAAATGCAGACATGCGATGATAGTGATGTTGGTAGAGATTTTCTGCAAAATTAACGATTCGCAAATAGGCGAACACATACGATTAAATTCTGTAATAAAAATATAGAAGTGCATATTTTCATAGACAAACATACACACACTTCTTGATCAAGAGATCGGCTAAGAAAGTTCTCTATGATAAGTGTTGACAGTGAAATGGGTCAAGTTACCCTTGGCGAATCACTCTGTGTAATCACCGCGGAACCCTTTCGAAAGCAATTGAATCGCCCGACCGGAATTCATTGTGTTTGTCACGAAGAACTTCAACTTTTCAAAGCAATTGAAGAATTGTTCAGCGTTCTCCGATTCGAAAATGCTGAGTAATATACGTCACTAATCCTACGTATAAGTTAACTTAACAGGATAATCGATTAGTGTTTATTCGAGATAAAAAATGTGTAAATCGTAACGTTACATTTAATTTTTACTTGTAATTATGTTATAGAAATATGCAAAAAAATATTACTATAATATAAAAATAATACTTGTGTAGTTTTAACTGTGCCAAGAATTTGATAGGAAAAAGAGAAAGATCGATTAATTATCATCTGTTAGACACACATGTTGCAAAAGATGCACTATGTAAGAATACTAATTAGGTAACTTCAAATCTCTGTATGATATGCGTGACTAGTTCCCTCTCAACATAGATTTATATTCGTTAAGAGAATTTCCATCTATTTCACCCCGATTCAAAGAGTGCCATCTGGTAAATATATTAATCAAAAATTACGTTGCATATAATTATGACTTGTATCAAAGATGTTTTTTAATAAATCAATGATAAGTACATTAAAAAACTGCTAGCGAGTTTAAGACATACCATAATATTAATAATATATAAAGGACGGAAAAAAATTGAATAGTTTTTGAAAAGTTTTGCTTTTATATTTCAAAATGCCAATAATTCGATTTTGATTCAAAATAAAGTGAAATTTTAATTAATTAAAAAACTAATTATAAAGCACAAAAAAATTTTTTTACTTATTAAAGATACTGAATCTATGTTTATTTGTACGATTTTATGTTTCCTAAATTTTCAACAAACTTTAAATGTACATCCTTTAGATGTAATTTTCATAGTTCTGTTCAAATTCACAATACAATTTCCAATTCATAACAAAGATGAATGGTAATTTATCACTTACCAATTTTATGTGCAACAGCGGAGTTGTAGCTTACGTTGTAAACTATGTTAAACGACAACTGTAAAATACAAATATATCCAGTTATTATTGCGTCAAAAATAATTAAATTTAAAATATTTTATTGTTGCATGTGTTAAATCTTTCATCTTCAAATAGACATTTAATGAAAAAACTTCGTAGAATCTGAAAAAAATGTGCTTTTTAAATATAAAATTACGTATGTTATTTATTTTTTTATGTTTAATTTCTTTTTTTTCTATAGTTTTAAAATTTGTTAATTATTATAACAATTAATTATTATAATTGTAACGTCCGCGCATTTTTGCGACAACGCGAACGTCATTATGACAGACGCTAACGGTTATCATAACAACAAAAACGGGAGCCAGCGCTCCGCGCAAGAAACAGTATCACACGCTTATCGCTTGATTCTTAGAGACGTTAAGGGCCCTGGCACACAAAAAATCTTAAGGCAGTAAGACTTAGCAGTAAGCCAATTGACCAATCACAGTAGAGGCCGTAAGACCATAACTTAAGCAGTAGCAAATCCACAACGTTGATTTCCTTACTGCTTACGTCTTACTGCCTTAAGTTTTTTGTGTGCCAAGGCCTTAACAGCTGACGTGCGCTTGCGCGCCGAATTAAAATACTTATGATAATAACAGGATAAATAATTAAGGTCTTGTAAAATGGATTAGTGGAAACTGAATATATAAAAACCCCGCATATCTGCACAAAATTGCAGCACGGTCGGTTAACAGATTAAGGAAATATAAAGTAAAATGCATCTTATTCAAATTCCACAATCACCTTATCAGTAGAAACAGCATTAATTCAGCCCATACCATAGAAATGAAAATCGCTAAACGTTTTATATGAGGACTCCGACTGCAACCGAGATAAAACGTCTCAAACAAGTAAAGCGAAGACCCGTTGATAGGCACTGCGAGCGGAAACAAAGAGTTGCGATGCTCAATACAGAACTATACATAAAAACAAAGACCGTAGTACGGCCCTTGTTATAGCGTAAGCAAGCAGGCCAATGAGCACAGGATATGCAGTGCAGTAGCGTGTCTTGCAACCCTCGTTAATATATTGATGGGTGGATCGATATATTCGTTCGGTTTTTATTAGTAGTGCAAATTTTTTCCGAATATCTCCGATTCTAATTGCCTAATCGGGCAATCAAAATATGTTTTGGGAAGGTGACAGTCCGCTCTTTTCATCTGTTAAAATTGGTTTCATTGGCATTAGTTTTATTTGTGCTACAGGCCTGTAAACATGTCGGAGAATAAGGTGCATTTTCGGCATATTTTGCTTTATTACTTCAAGAAGGCAAGCGAGCTGCGGAGGCCCACCGAAAGATATGCGGCGTGTACGGGGACGATGCCTTAACAGAACGTGCCGCTCAGAAATGGTTTGCCAAATTTCGTTCCGGAGATACGAGCCTTGAAGATGGACCTCGCAGCGGTCGGCCCACTGAGGTTGATTCGAATGATATCAAGGCACTGGTTGAGCAAGACCGGACGCTAAAGGTGCGAGAGATTGCGGAGACACTTAAAATAGGTTATGGAACCGTCCAAAAGCATTTTCAACAGTTTGGATACGTGTCCCGCCTCGATGTTTGGGTGCCGCACAAGCTGACCGAGGAGAACCTGGCCAACCGCATATCCATCTGCAATTCACTTCTGAAGCGGCACGAAAGCGACCCGTTTCTCAAACGAATAGTGACTGGCGACGAAAAGTGGATCATCTACGACAACATAGTGCGCAAGAGATCGTGGGGAACCGCTGGCGAGTCGCCGAATGCCACCCCGAAGGCCGGCCTGCATCCGAAGAAGATTTTGCTATCCATGTGGTGGTGGGATCATCGTGGTGTGCTGTTTTATGAGCTGCTTCCTCAGGGAAAAACGATCGATTCGAAGGTCTACTGCACGCAGCTAACGAAATTGAATCAAGCATTGCGACAGAAACGTCTAGAACTGGTCAATCGCAAAGGTGTCATATTCTACCATGACAACGCCAGACCCCACACCGCAATAATCACTCAGCAAAAATTAGTGCAACTTGGCTGGGATGTTTTGCCCCACCCACCGTATTCACCAGACCTTGCGCCATCCGACTACCACTTATTCCGGTCCCTGCAAAACTCCCTCAACGGGAAATCGTTCGCTGATCAGACAGCTGTGAAAATGTACCTCGACCGGTTTTCCGCTTCTAAGCCTCAGACCTTCTATAAGAGCGGAATAATTAAATTGTTGGAAAGATGGCAAGAGGTCATCAATAAAAACGGAGAATATATCATTGATTAAAATTCATCCTTTGTATGAAAAAAAAGTTTCATTTTAGCCTTCAAAAACCGAACGAATATATCGATCCACCCAATACAACACATAGAATCCGGTTATTAACCACTTTAAATTAATAAAAATTTCATTAAAGAATCTTCTAAAACAATTGTTGTATACAAGTTTGCATATTGATAGGTCAAACCCCCTTGCCGCTCAGGATCATCCCTCGAGGAAAATAGCAGATTCTAGAACAAAACAGACAGTTCTAGAACTAAAAATTATTACGTAACATCCGCTAAGGGTCAACTTGTCCGCGCGGGGGCCACTCCTTGATTTATATACATATAAACGGTGTCCACAAAGAGCGCAGGGCACTTCGTTCTCAGTTTCTGGTATTTCAAAGTCGCTCTTCGTAAAGTTTACATTGATTGAAAATTAAAACGCGTTGTCGGTTCGGAAAGATAAATTGCAATAACTTTCACTTCATTTCTATTTGTTGAGTTAAGTTCTTTTGCGTGGTAAAGAATTCATTTCAATAATTCATTTACAACATTTGTTAAGAATTCATCTTGTTAACTTCGGTAAAATTCGACGGCATTGTAAATGATTGTTTCATTCTCTTCTCAAACATTAGAAAGTATGTATATTAAAACCCCGATTCAGAATACTCTTGACTTATTTTCTTTTCCTTTTTTTTTTATTATTTATTTCTATTCAGTGTGAAGTGCCTGTATATGTGGCAGAAGGCCTTGCGTGCTCTAGTAAGGGACCATCACCACAAGGTGGATTTCGACCCGCGTGTATTCCGGGATACTTGGTGGAACCAGGATTCGCCTAAGTATCATCCGGTACCTGGAAACCACCAGGACACTCAGACCACGAGGATACCCTCGCAAACCATTGCGCGTGGTGTAGTGTGTGCTGGACCCCGCATAGTGCGGGACGAGAGCGTCGTGGGCCCCGTCCGTTCGCAATATTACCCGACCCGCGCCGAGTCGCGGTAACCGGAATAGTAGACCAAACTAAGTCATAGGAGTTGACCACGATTGCTAGAGTGGACCTACGTCCCGCGTCCGTTCATCCGACGGACGTGACATAATAAATAATAATTAATAAATTTTAAAATCATAATAATTAATTATTATAATAAATAATAATTAATACTTTTTAAAATCATAATAACTAATTATTATAATATAAATAATAATTAATAAATTTTAAAACTGTAGAGAAAAAAGCATACATAAAATTTTGTAATTTTGTGTTTAAATTATTATAATAACCTGATTGCTCCGCTGGTGCTTGATGTCACTTCGGCCTGTTTTTTTCTTTCAGATTCCTTTATTAAGCTCATATTCACTTATAGGACTTGAGTTATGAAACAAAAAATAGTTTTACATATTTATTAATTCTATTTATTAAAATAAAAGACTAAATAACTTTTGTATAATATTTTTATTTTTTAATTAGAAATTAATATTAGCTTATCGTTACAGTATTTTCACATTAAAAACAAAAGAGCAGCAAAATCAATATTGCTTGCAGTATAAAGGTTATCTTCAGAAGATGTTTTAAAATTATCTTTTAAATCTTCTTCATTCTTTTAATCTATACAAGTTTTTCTCTAATATGTCTTAATATTATTTTTAATTTTTATATATTTCCATGTATAAACCATATTATATTTTACGTAGTTCTCCAACATAATAACGTATTCGATATGTTGTGCAATAAAGATTATGATGCAGCAAACTTGATTTGATACGTTGTAGATGTATATATTACGGTTTCTAATAATAAATGTACCGAGCTGATAAATGTGAACCGATAAACAACCACCAACGCAAACACATACCTCTTTATAGTTCGGTAGAAATCTAATAGGCCTTGTGACATTTATACCGATTTCTCAAAACGTGATTATTTTGCGCATTATTTTGCAAAAAGAAACAACAAATAAGAAATTAATACTCGTAAATCTTTTAAATCGAAAATGGTTTGGGTATTTTTACATTCTAGCAATAAAAAAAATGTAAATTCTAAAATTGTTTTGTATGGATATTATTTAACATAATTTCTTTTTTAAATTAGTTTTTTATAAACTTTAGAAAGCAATTCTATCAATAATTCATAATAGGAAAAGAATATTAATTACAACCTTTATTTTTGTGAAATAAACTTTATCAAATAAGTTAAACGTGTTTATTTCGTTTAATATTTGTTTTGTTTCTGTATGTAGTTATTTTTTCAAAAAAATTAAGGTAATTATTTAGTATAGGGGATTATCCTCCAATGACCTCGACTTTGACATATGTTGTTATAGGCCAGTCAAATTAGACTTTTGGTGAAAAAGTGATGCTAACTTTACGGGACTTTTTCAGGGTTGTTTGGGAAGTTAAGGAGAGCTTAAATCCAAGTTTGCGTATACCCAGACCCCTAGGGATTTTTTTAAGGGTGGGGGAAGGTAAAAATTTTGTTTTCGCTATAACTCGGCACCAATTGATCGTACAGAAAAAATAAACAGAAGGGTTTTGTAGGTTTTTTGAAGCTCTACAAGTTTCCTTTAGACGACTTTTCCCTAAAATTAATATTCAACGAGTTATCGTAAAAAAACAGTAAAAAAAGAAAACTTTTTTGGTTTTTCGCTTATATCTTTTTTGGGTCAATAAATAGAATTTGTTCATGTATGAGAAAGTTGTAGAGCTTGAAAAAACGAACAAAATCACCGTGTCAGATTTTTCGATCGATTGAAAAATAAGGTCGAAGGCAGCGTCTGAAGTTGCGCTATCTATTCGCGCCCGTCCGGCACCGGCGACTCGACGCTGCGACACGCGCTCGGATCTCGGCGCGTTTGTCGTTTATATCTCTGTGCCAATGAATCGAAATGAAAAATGATGTATGACAAACTTGAAGAGGGTGAATATATATAACGATTGGTGCTTACTTCATAAAAAAATATTGAAAATTACATCCGTTGGAGCACGTGTTTATTTTGTTCGTTTTTTCAAGCTCTACAACTTTCTTATACATGAACAAATTCTATTTATTGACCCAAAAAAGATATAAGCGAAAAACCAAAAAAGTTTACTTTTTTTTACTGTTTTTTTACGATAACTCGTTAAATATTAATTTTAGGGAAAAGTCGTCCAAAGGAAACTTGTAGAGCTTCAAAAAACCTACAAAACCCTTCTTTTTATTTTTTCTGTACGATCAATTGGTGCCGAGTTATAGCGAAAACAAAATTTTTACCTTCCCTCCCCCTTAAAAAAATCCCTAGGGGTCTGAGTATACGCAAACTTGGATTTAAGCTTTCCTTAACTTCCCAAACAACCCTGAAAGTCCCGTAAAGTTAGCATCACTTTTTCAAAAACCCTCTTTTTTTGTCTAATTTTACTGGCCTATTAGGGTCGTAACCCCGAGTGACCTTGAACAAATTTTAACCGTCGCTTGTTGTTCGTTAAAAAGATATTAACAAAAAAGTTCTTTAATAAAACCTAACTTTTGGTGCGCTTTGAAGAGACAAATTCCCTGCTTAAACAAAGCAAAATATTTTCTTATATAATTTTTGTGTTTTTAGAGCACAGAGAATTTTTATTTTAAAGCAAAAGGATTTTTGTTTGTAAAGCAAGAAATATTTTATTATATATAATATACACCTTTTCTGTTCTTTTTATATAGATAGAAGTTTAAATCTAACATTTCACGGAAATAAACATTTAACTGTAAACACGACTACGTCGTTTCATCCAAATTCCTAAAACGATTGAAATGTATGATACAAATATATTATATAACTTCATTTATTTGTCGAAATTTATAAACTTACCTTATGATTTAAATAAGCAAATCTATCCTGAATCTCACCTTTTCGATTATTCGTGTATACTCGTTTCAATATAAAAGATAAAATATCACGCAGAAATTCCTCAGATATAGCATTTACATAGGCGAAATTAACCAGTATCATCCAGTATTTATGATCGATCAAATTGCGACCAAAACATTTTACGTATGAATTTTGGCCATAATTTTGAATCACCAACAACATCCTGAACAGCAAGCTAAACATTATTGTTTAATTGTTCTATTAAATATCCAATTTTATAAATAACAAAATCACAATCTACAGCACACGTAATAAATAAGACGAAGATCCACTAAATAATATGAAACTATACTGATGGAGTGTATACAATATAACACAGACCAAGAATAAATATAATCAAAATAAATACTAACTCAAAAATTTAAACCTTTTTATCTAATAATAATATATTAACATGAAAAGTAACTGATATATTATTAATTAAATGTGTCAGTTTAAAGTGAACATACATAACGTTTATGTAATTTTCGGCCAATTTTCGAATTGTTTCCGCCTTCCGCTGTCCCCCTCACTTCACCGCACGCGATCCAAATATCGCACGATGCTCGAGTGGCAATTCCTTAGAAAGGAAGTCACATATCTCGGACACGTCATTAGTGAAACTAGAGTAAAGCCAGACCCTAAAAGAATCGACGCAGTAAATAGATTTCCAAGACCCAAAATTATTAAAAATATCAAACAATTCTTGGGCCTCGCAGGGTACTATACATATATAAAAAAATGATTTAAAAATATTGGGTGTCCCGACTAACAGGAAAATATTACATGAATAGGTAGAGCGGACTGAACTGAGTCGAAAAGTCCTCTACCGTTTTGCAATTTTCGCAATAGTTAATGAGATAATAATTAGTAAAAATTACCGAATACATGCGTCCGCCCGGCCTACTACTACCAACAGTATACACCCATGATAGCTGGATGGCGCGCGGACCGCGGAGAGCGGGGACTGCCTGGCAAGCGCGCCGCTGCCTGAGTCACGATGATTGGGGCTCGCGGCGCTTGGCGTTGTGCGCGGAGTGGGACGCTTGCCAGACAGTCCCCGCTCTCCGCGGTCCGCGCGCC
>NW_017278966.1:97240-99475 GCF_001594065.2 Cyphomyrmex costatus | reverse complement strand
GAGTGCGTACGCGCGCCCGTGTCGACCTATAAACAAATATGCCCCCACTGCTACACATAGAATTTTTCTTTGTGTAGGGCACATTACGTGCACGCGTGAAGGAAAATATAATACTACTGCACGTACGAGCACCATCGCAGTTCCAATGAAAAGACTATGATTGTGATACATTAACACTTAATATATGTGAATCTAAATACAGTTATCAGAAAGAAGTTACATTATTATATTTTTTATATTAATACTGTATTTCATAAAATTTTATTTTCTAAAATGACTGGTTGTTCTGCGCCAGACTGCAATAATTCTGTAAAAAAGGGTTATATTATGAAAGTCTTTCCTCGTAATCCTGAAAAAAGAGCAAAATGGGCAGCGAATGTAGGTCGACTTAAATTTGACGCCATGACTATTTCCGATTTTTGCTGAAAAATGTCAGCACCAATCAAAATTGGAAACGTTATTTCGCGACTCTGATTAGAGGGTCTCTAGTTGGCAGTAGTAGGCCGGGCGGACGCATGTATTCGGTAATTTTTACCAATTATTATCTCGTTGACTATTCGAAAATTGCAAAACGGTAGAGGACTTTTCGACTCAGTTCAGTCCACTCTATCTGATCATGTAATATTTTCCGGTTAGTCTGGGACACCCTGTATAATGAAAGAGAGTGAAATACGGCGAAAAAGAGGGGTGGTGGGAGTTGGGGAGGGGGAGGGGCGGGGGAGGAGTCCGGTGGGTCGAAGATGGTGAAGGTGTGAGCGAAAGATGAGAGGGGATGTTAGAAAATTTTAATACGGCCTTGAATGCGGACAGAGAAGATGAAAGAAAAGGAGAAGGAGAAGAAGAAGAGAAAGAGACGTTATTTAATTTTTCATTAAAAACACCACTTTTCGACCGCTTTTATCTCCAGAACGGCTTGACCGATTAAAAATTTTTTTGGCTCAAATTACTTGTGGCGATACCGCTTTTCAGGACATATAATGTTCCATTCAAAATTTTATATATTTTAGTAGTTATGCATCCTCCAAAAATGAACTTTGGTAACTCGGGATAAAAGACTTGTAGTGTCTTTCAGTTTTTGAACATGCCCGGAGACACTACCGTGTCTCTTGATATTTCCTGCTTTACAAAGACAAATTTTTTGCTTTAAAACCACTTTTTTTTCAAACGTAAATTTTATGCTTTTAAAAATACAAATTCTCTGTATTTTTAAACACACAAATATTATATAAGAAAATATTTGCGTTGTTAAAGCAGGAAAGGACCCCACACGTTTTTTATGGGAAAGTACTTTCGGTCAAAATGGCTGAAAATTTAGTATGTGTTTAGTGATGCGTAAGTTATTTTTTCAGTAACTGTAACGAATTACTTTTCAGAGTCAATAACTTGTAACGGTAATTAATTACTTTTTGAAAGAAAAAACTGTAACTCTAATTAATTACTTTTACAAAATAACTTTCCCATCCCTGACTACTACCAAAACAATCAAAATAACTGATTTATAATTTCTTAAGAAGTTGCTCAAATTTATAATAGTGCATTTTACGAGATTTTTCATGATTTTGTTGCAATATGTAAATGATTAAATTCATGGTATAAAGATAAGGGTATGCTCGTTCTGTGTCAGACCACTGCACATTCCCACCACTTTTTGTTCTTGCTTACGTCATACTCGTGTAAAGTAAATGTAGAGTAAGCTCGTGTGACTAAGCAAGAAAAAAGTCCCTGGATTGTCCCTATCTGAAATATGCGCAAGAGCATACCCTTGTATTTATACCATGATTAAATTGATCAATTTATCTTCCTTTTTCAACTCTTTTTAAAATATAGTAGACATTTTTTATCGATAATTCTAGAGTTAAACAATTTTTCGAACAAACAGTACCGTTAAAATAAGGTTATGTTACATATTTTTTAACCTTTCATCGTATAAAAATAAGATATTCCGATTAAAATTTCTATCATATGCATGTGCATATATCGAAACGCATACATAAGTAATTTATAGAATCAAGCGACGCGGTAGCGTCGCGACGCCAAGTGCATAAAATAAAAATATAACCGTTTGACATGATGACATGATACTTGATGTGTGTATATGTTCATGTCGATGTCAAATTCACGACGCTACCACTAGCTTTATCTCGAGTTTTCACATCTTGAAACTTTAGATTAAAATTACTCAGAATTTAAAAGCAGAATCAAAAATCTAAAAACACTTTTATTATATAATGTCAT
>NW_017278966.1:84268-94745 GCF_001594065.2 Cyphomyrmex costatus | reverse complement strand
TTACTGAACATATTATAATACTTAGTTGTGAATATATTTTCATGTCCCACAAATTATATCACTATATAGTGAATGATGATACTAACTATATCACTATATTATACGTGTATATTATACGTATATATTATACGTATATATCTGTATACATATGTCTGTTATTTTTATATTTTAATTTATAATGCAAATACTATGTTGAAATAATGTTTTCACTGAATACTGTTTACAATTAATGCGACCCGGGCACGCCAAGTTTTTTCTTCACTATAATCCAGTTGACAATTATAGTCACTTTTGGTCTGTCTTATGTGACTGGCGTAATGAAGAATACACTTGGTCAATTATATTTATCTCATATCTGTTTTTGATCAAGAAGTTCAGTATCTTTTATATGCACTTGGCGTATGTTTTTTTCTTTTTTTAAAAAAAGGTTTTTTATGGGATTTTGTATCTAGAATTTATGACGACATTTTATCGAATATGCTATCGAGATTATTGGGAGAGTGACTTCTATCACATATTTTTTTAATCAATTTAATTTCTACTCATATACGTATTATAAATTTGCATATCAAGCGTGGTATTACTCATAATTGAAATTCATGGAACGTGTGAATATTACCAAACACCGGGGCATTGCGAAACACGCGTCTATTGCTTTTACTCTTAAATGTAATAGCAAAATTTTACAAATTGTAAATCTAGAATAGCTAAGAGTAAAATGCGATTATATCAACAACTGTTCCACTTCTTAAACGCATTAATTTCAAAGTAATTTTAACGGTATAAAATTATTTTCTCTATTTTTGCCCGTGATTAAGTATTCCATATACTTAATTCTTTATTTTTCCCTACGTTATTAATCAATAATTTTAAAGATACTAAAAAAATCATTGTGGGGGAATTCAACCCGTAATCTTCCTAGAATAATCTATAGCATACTGAATTTAATCACTCGTCTTTATATAACTGAAACGACGAGGGATAATTAGGATAATATTAGAAGGATACTTTCAACTTTTATGGTTACAGTCGGAAACGTTGTTACGTTTTAATGACAGTTATATTCAACTAGGCAGTACAGATTTCGTACTTCTCAGCCGATTAGTGATTTTCGATTATATACAGCTGTACACTCATACGCGTACATGTTTACTATTTAACATGATTACATGTACGTGTATATGTAATCTCAAGAGGGCGTATACGTATGTACGTGATAGGCCAGTCAAATTAGACAAAAAAAAGGCTTGAGCGGGAAAGTGAACGCAATTCAATGAAACCTTTTGGGGCTCGTTTAGGACGTTTTGAAAAGCTTATTTCCAAGTTTGCGTATTCCCAGGGGCCCGGGAATTTTTAAGGGGGCCCCCTTTTATAAAAATTTCGTTTTTTTGCCATATCTCGGCCAATTGCTATCGGAAATTAACGTTTGACCTCTCATATTGTAGCATTTTTTGCGCCCTACAATTTTGTTCCTGAACATTTTCCACGTAGAGTCAATGGTTCACGTGTTTTTTGCGGTGAAAGGTGGGGGGGACATTAATTTTCACGTTTTTTTGCATTTATCTCGTTTTGGTGAAGATAAATCACTTTTTTCATCGAAATAAAAGTTGTAGAGCTTGAAAAAACGAACAAAATGAGCTATGACTCGATCCGATTCGTCGACAATAGACCATAGAAGGCAGGACCATAGTTAGCCCGATCATCCTAGACAAAATTTGACCATCATTCAAAGTTAATTTAAGTACAGAATTTTTTGACGCAGTTAGGTTCCAAAGATGGAATAGAATATAAAACCACAGTTTTACACCAAAATTTGATATGGCGTCTATCCGGAATTTTGGATTTTGCGTTTTTTCCATTTTGCAGGCGTATTTTGCATTTCTCGCTGAAAATGGTAATAACCAAATTTGTAGAGAATTAAATTCTCTATCTTTTTTATCTCAACAATTTTGTTGTAAAATGATTATTTATTGCTAATAATGAGCAAAAAGTGTCAAAAATTAGGACATTGACCCAGTTTTTTCAATTTTTGGACCATTTTTATTAAAAATAAGTGACACATTTAAATGGTAAAGTTGTAGAGGACTAAATTCCCTACAACTTTTGTAGAAACAAGTTTTTCGTACGACGCATGGATCACGCCCGGGAACATGCTGAACACAGAGGCATGGCGGAAAAGCGACTCAACTCATAAACAACAAATAAAAATAACTAAAAAAAAAAAACAACAAATAACAACAAAAACAACTAATAACGACAGCTAATAACAACTAACAGCTGTTCACCTTTCTTCTATTGTCCCGATCCCAAGTACCTGCGAGTTCCCCCACGCCTGAGTTGACAGTCTTCCCCTATGCTACTATGTCGAGCATGTTACCGGCCGTGATTCATACGTCGTACGAAAAACTTGTTTCTACAGAAGTTGTAGGGAATTTAGTCCTCTACAACTTTGCCATTTAAATGTGTCACTTATTTTTAATAAAAATGGTCCAAAAATTGAAAAAACTGGGTCAATGTCCTAATTTTTGACACTTTTTGCTCATTATTAGCAATAAATAATCATTTTACAACAAAATTGTTGAGATAAAAAAGATAGAGAATTTAATTCTCTACAAATTTGGTTATTACCATTTTCAGCGAGAAATGCAAAATACGCCTGCAAAATGGAAAAAACGCAAAATCCAAAATTCCGGATAGACGCCATATCAAATTTTGGTGTAAAACTGTGGTTTTATATTCTATTCCATCTTTGGAACCTAACTGCGTCAAAAAATTCTGTACTTAAATTAATTTTGAATGATGGTCAAATTTTGTCTAGGATGATCGGGCTATCTATGGTCCTGCCTTCTATGGTCTATTGTCGACGAATCGGATCGAGTCATAGCTCATTTTGTTCGTTTTTTCAAGCTCTACAACTTTTATTTCGATGAAAAAAGTGATTTATCTTCACCAAAACGAGATAAATGCAAAAAAACGTGAAAATTAATGTCCCCCCCACCTTTCACCGCAAAAAACACGTGAACCATTGACTCTACATGGAAAATGTTCAGGAACAAAATTGTAGGGCGCAAAAAATGCTACAACATGAGAGGTCAAACGTTAATTTCCGATAGCAATTGGCCGAGATATGGCAAAAAAAAGAAATTTTTATAAAAGGGGGCCCCCCTAAAAATTCCCGGGCCCCTGGGAATACGCAAACTTGGAAATAAGCTTTTCAAAACGTCCCAAACGAGCCCCAAAAGGTTTCATTGAATTGCGTTCACTTTCCCGCTCAAAACCTAATTTGACTGGCCTATGAAGGAAGTGCTGAGAGTGACAAGCAGCTGCAAATTTTCCTCAAGCGAAGTAACGGTTTGTCTCACCCTCATTTGTCTCTCACATCTTGACTTACTGCATTTTCCATTCGTCTTTCTATCCTCGAGAAAGATCCATGCCCCCGAGCAAGAAATTTCAGCAAGCGCGAACTACTTAATCCGAAGTTGTTCGAAAAAAAAGTTTAACTCACTCGTAGAATTTTCTTTATGTAATACGTTAATTCGATTTATATCCATTGAAAAATAACGGTGCTATATAAAATCTAACATGTGGAGTAAACTGATATTATCCATTACGTTATAGTTCATTAGTTTAGTATCATCGTCGCTATTAGCTACATTAAGAGACTTTTATCTTTCTGTTCGCAGCCACGGAAGAATTGGGAAGCAGCAAATTGAGCACCACATTGCCGACTGCTCCGACTGAGCTTTCGCAATTTCCGAAGCTGTGCGAGCTGCGCCGAAAATTCCCGGTTTTGTACCGAGTGGAGTTTCAGGTGAGAGAGGCCCAGTAAATCCTATTTCCCGTTAACTCATCTAACTTTGGTCACCTCTCAATACCGTTGGACTCGCCTTTTTCGCTATCACAACTCTTACGACCTTTTCCTCGTAATGTTCTTCGATATATGTATGCGTTATCGATTATTGGCTACAACGATTAGTCAATAGTCATACTTCATTACATCTTATAATTTTGAAACTGTTCGTTTTCCAGTCTCGCACGTAATTTAAAGGAAACATACCTGTAGTTACGCGACTGTGGTTAAACGTTATTGTTTCCTGACCGTATTATACTGTAGATATGTTATTATTTCGTAACAGCTGTTTATTACGCAATTATTTTCCAATATCTCACAGATATTAAAGACACACGCCTTGTTGTTAGACGCTGGAATAAGTTTATTTGCTTGACAGATATATGTATTCGAGATACGTGACGCAACCGATATATGGGGCATTCCGTACCAAGTGGGTCACCTATTTTGCGAAGTTTCATGGATTTCGTTCATATTGCTTGAACTCGAACAGTTTGGTGAATAAAGACTCTGTGCCAAATAATATACCTGTAGGCTAACTGGTTGCCGAACTGTAGAGCCGTCAATTTTTGGGCTTTCTCGTCGCAACGCTCTTTTCGCTTGTCGTTAGTGGGCATGAAAGGCAAGTTTGAAAATGAAATGTAGACGTTTCCTTATAGAAAATTGAACGCTCTTTCACGTAAGAATACTATTTTTTCGATCAGACCGGTTTACGATGATATTTGTCAGTTTTAAAATTTTCAAAATGGCGTCGCGCCTAAAAGACCAGTCTCAATTTTCTTTGAATATAGCTCAAAATGTAGCCCCAGGTCTCTACTTTGTTACTCTAAAAGGACTTAATGGGACACGCATTCATTTGAGAGCAAGAGCTAGAAAAGTGAGGCAATGTCGCTCCGTCACCTTGACGGCGCATCATCACGCTCGACCCAGTTGCTCGGCATGGGTCGCTGTTAGTCCCTGATGACATTTCTGTACATGCACATGAATTTAAAAACAATAGCTCTCTGCGTTTAACAGGGTTGAGACTGTCTTTAAATAATATCTTAATACTCGCATTACAATTGTTTTTTAAACAATATGAAGTCAAGGGCGATATAAGAGTCAAAAAAGATTTTTGTTCAACAATAAAACATAATTAATAACCACTTTTGATAATTAATTTAACATAACGCTAATTCGCCTTCAAACAAATAAATATGATAATAAACAAATATACTATATACAAATAAGTTACAAGTTTCGGTTCTCGGATTGAGCCTTCCTCAGACATATTAAAAAGCGGCGGACAAAATTAATCGATAAAAGATCGCTCGTGCAGTTTCCATTAATCCTGTGAGTCATTTTGTTATTATCATATTTATTTGTTTGAAGACGAATTAGCGTTATGTTAAATTAATTCGTAATAACATTATACCAAAAAAATGTATTACGTTTATTAGAATATTTGATTATACGTATGTAATATTTTGACATTGGAATAAATACATATTCACTTTCATTGCATTATCTTTCAATAATAAAATGTATTATGTTAAAATATTTTAGAGAACATCAATGTAGACATACTGGAAAAATACCATTCGAATACCATTACCAAGAAAGAGAAATCTTTCTAACTTACTTCTAACGGCGCGGAAATATTTATAATGAAGTTGCGAGGTGTCAGTAGCTGCCGGGTCGGACGAAATCGGCGTTCGGCGGCGTGTATGACGTACGACGGGCGGTGCTACTGATGTTGCGAATTTCGGAAAGTCGCTGATTCGTGACAATTGGCGCGGGCCTGACGGGGCGGCAATTGGCAACGTGGCGGAACGTGGGTATACGCCAGCAAGTATAGGTAATCGAGGCGCGACGCGTAAATCCAAGATCGTTGTACGAAGGAAATGAATCCGATAATCAGCGGCCGAGAACATCCGACAGAAGCAGAGAGCGCCCTACCCCCTTTCGAATGCTGATTATCGGGAAGGGAATATTCGGGATAGGAAAGGAGTGTGCGGAGGATCGTAGGAATAATTGCAGCGGTTGTCCGGCACAGTACGCCCTACCCTCTAGGTTCGTCGGAACAACACGGTGCGTGCCTGGAGATCGGATCGTTGACGGTTCGTTCGGCGGCCGAGAAAGCCCGGCAGAGGCAGGGTACGCCCTACCCCTAGGTTCGTCGGAACGAGCGAGTCGCGGAAAGCGGTCTCGGAGCACTGAGTAGATTCTAGGAGCTGGAAAGTTGGAACGGTGCTCCAGAGCGGAAAGCTGATAAAGGTGTAGACAGACACATTGATATTCTCTAAAATATTTTAACATAATGCATTATATTATTGAAAGATGATGCAATGGAAGTGAATATGTATGAAAATGGTTTAAATTGAAGGCCTTTAATCTTTCGTTAGTCAAATTTCTAATTTTTGTTTGAACTTCCGGTTTTGAGTTGGTTATACAAAGTTAAATTCCATCTTTAAAAACCCATGTAGTACTATTATTTAAATTCTACTAAATTAAAAGTAAAACCCATTTGGTACTATCTCTCTCTCTCTCTTCTTATAAACTTACCTTTTTTAAAAAAAGGTAAAAAAGCGCTAAGAGTGGGTGCTGCTGGTCAAAAAATCATTTTGGCCAGTTTCGCCAACGCCAATTACTTAATCGACTGTAAAACTGACTAATCACATTTGCTGTTTAGTAGAACCATTTTTAAAAACCTACGTGATATTATCCTTATTTACTTAAATCTAATGACATGTATTATTTGTATAAAAGATTTGGTATCAGTAGTCGGCGCCAAGTTAAATTCTATCTTCAAAAACCTAGAGGTACTATCCTTATTACTTACTTAATTCTAATAACATGTATCATTTGTATAAAAGTTTTGATACCAACAGTCGGCGCCAAGTTAAATTCTATCACCAACGCCAATTACTTAATCGACTGTAAAACTGACTAATCACATTTGCTGTTTAGTAAAACCATCTTTAAAAACCTACGTGATATTATCCTTATTTACTTAAGTCTAATGACCGTATCATTTGTATAAAAGATTTGATATTAATAGTCAGCGCCAAGTTAAATTTTACTATTATTTAAATTCTACTAAGTTAAAAAGTAAAACCCATGTGGTACTATCTTTGTCTTCATATACAATGAAGCCTAGTAGGGGAGACCGGGTCTCGTTGACATAAGAGGTAAGTTGGCAATGCGTTCAGTTTATGTACTTACGGCAAAAGAAACAATGGAAAAATTACTACAACATATGTCTTTTATAACATAGGTATTTATCCTTAAGTTTCATTTAAATCAAACAAGTATTGTAATAAAAAAAGAGAAAAATGTAATTCAAGGGGCACAAAGTAGATTTTCGAGCTTTTCAATATTTCGTATTAATACTTCTCAGCTTGAGAAAATAAATCTAAGTGACGTATTATCAGTTAAAAGAAAAGTTTTTGCTAGTATACGACATGCTATTTTGAGTGATGATAGTAATTTGTTGTAATAAAACCATTAAAAATCAAATGTATGTAGAGATGGGGTACGTTGACTCATATATTTAATGCAACTTATGCAAGGTTAGCATAGGTTAGCATGATGTGTTTATCGTTCGCACGTGAAAGTCGTGAGACATCGGTGTTCTCAAGTGCGTACTTATGTTAATAATTGAACAATTCCGATCGGAATCCATTCCGATTTGATCCATAACCTATAACCTCTCTTATGAGGTTATGTATTGATATATGTATACTCTGGGCAACTTGTCCTATGGTATCTATCAACTTACCCCATTATCGGGACAAGTTGGCTGTAATGCAGCGTGTTCGTATTACACTTACTACAAAGAAACTGTACATTATACAGAATCATTTCTAGTATCAAAATGTAGAGAACAGTTCTTTCTATCATATTAGCATAGTTTAATCATAATAATCAGTTATTTAAATGATTTAATGCTGAAATTGTGAAAGCTGTGCCAACGAGACCCGGTCTCCCCTATATGTCTTTATATTCTTATTGAAAGATCTTCCTATTCCAATCCAAGTGATTTAATTCTTCTTTAAAAGAATTATATCACAATTAATTTAAAGACAATTAATTCAAATTTATTCCTCCAACCAAAGTAGTGTTAATTCCAACCAAAGTAGTAGTAATCTTCCTTGAAAACGTTATTATATTACAAAATTGCATTACTTTATTCATCTCAAGTGTTACCACAAAGAATTAAAGAAGTAACAGTACAAAATGAAAAAATTAATTTAAATAGAAAAATTTTTTATATAAAAACACTTGGCGCTGCTAGATCGAATAAGAAAAACTATAAAACTACCTAAAAATTATAACTAGTAGTTTTTTTAACATAGCCAGAGACACTACCGTGTTTCCTGACAATTAATATATAAGACTAGACGTAAAGATAATGATAATTTGAAAATATCTGGAGACACGGTAGTGTCTCGGCGCTAAGCCAAGCGCGCGACACTGCCGTGCCTCCTTTACGCGAAACTGAGGATTTCGGGGGATTGAGATGATCATATCTCAGTAACGGCTGAACCGATCAAGTTCTACGTACGCTCAATCGACAGCAAATACTTAAATTATATAACACGGTGTGACACGGTTCAGACACATTTGTGCAGACCTAGCAGAAGTTGTAGGTCTAGTAAAACTAAGAAAAATGGTATGGTCGAAAGTTCCAATACACCCCGAAAATCTCATTTTACGGCCAAAAAACCGTTTTTCGGCAAGTTCATATAAAAATCCACTCATAACTGCGCTAATTTTTATCCGATTTAAAACTTTTTTTTTTAATTTTGAAGCTGAAAACCTGATCTTTTCAACTGTATATGCCTCATTTTACCAAAAAGAAAACCGACGAGACTACAGTTAAAAGTATTTGCGATTTTTTAATTTCTTTTTCATTTTTTTCAACTTTAACGATCATTTTACGATATTATTCGATCTTGGAGATTTTTTGTAGCTCAATATGTTGAAAGTATATTTAATTCCGCGTCGAATGAGCTTTTGTTGAAGGAAAACGGATGAAAATTGACGGAGTTATGCGAGTTTTAAGATTTTATGAATTTTTCGCTAAATTTTGATATACATACATATAAAGTTTTCACTCGTTCGCTGCATGTGACCTCGAATCGTACTTCAGTTCGAAATATCAACATTTCGGCATTGTATTTCTAAACAAATCATTAGTACGGTGTCTACACTCTCTACCTCCATAACAAAAAGTAGGTTGTTTCTTGATACGCGGCATTTTTTTAAGTTTCAATACTTAGTTTAAATTGCAACAAAAATGTGTGATAATCGCAATAAATTTTGCTTCATATGTGGTTTATTTGTGGATCAGGCGCATCGCTTAAGGCTAGAAAATAATAAAGCTGTGGTTGATGGCTACAACAAATTTTTTAATCTTGAATATAGCACTTCGAAAAATCGCTGGTACCAAATTTGGTTCATACCAGCGATTTTTCGAAGTGCTATATTCAAGATTAAAAAATTTGTTGTAGCCATCAACCACAGCTTTATTATTTGAAAACTTTATATGTACACGGAAAAAAATAGATTCGCTGATTCAGCAAAACTATAACTTGCTACTCGAAATTAACATCTGTAACTAAGAAAATTTAGTGGTTTAGCAATAAAATTATGTCTGTAAGCATTTATTAGTACGCTCATAGAACAAACTCATCTTTGTTAGCATTATCATTGCTATTGCAACAAATTAGTTCAATTAAAATAACTAATTTACGTTTGTAATACATGTTTTAATAATTTTAGTAAAAAAATTGGTACTGTTATCACCAAAGAAAAAGATTGCGGATAAAGTGCGAAAATTTTGCCGACAGAGGGATACGTTAATAACATTTGTGATAACCTAAACGAATCGTGGCGCCGCGATCGCAGCGCACAGCGCGCTGTGCTTACTGTACGATTCATCATGCTTTCTTCTATTGTTTGAAGGTATCCGGAGCACAAGTCCTTGACCGAGTTTTCTCGTACTATTATACTGTGTATTATACCAGATTTATTTAATGTTTATGTATACATCTGCTACTGTGTACGACTAATTTCTTAGGAGACAAGAAAAAATACGTGATTATTCTTTGTAATGCATGTGCATAGTGGTCGCCTATTTCAATCGCCTATCGTTTCCTTTCGTTATAATAGGCCATCTTGTGTATACGCATTTGCACTTGTTTCAACAAAGCTCCTTTTATGAGATTTTCGGCTAGAAGATGTGTGAAATAATAAGAGAGTTACTCAATCAGTGGTGTGTTGATGAAGAAATAATTAAAGAATTTGAAAGTAAGTATATATATATATATATAGGTATGTAGAAAGAGTATTTATCATTTATTTATATATACATAGATATATTTATATACAGTCACTAATAACAAATATTTGCAACAGATGAGTTCTATGGCATATTTTTACAATATTCATGGTTAAATTATTAGTGATCTCTTGTATGTTCTAGTTATATCCTTGCGGTTGTATTAAAGCTATATGTAATATTTTTTATTAAGTTTCTTGTATAATGCTATACATATATAATGTTATATAATGCTCTCTCTCTCTCTCTCTGTGTGTGTGTGTGTGTGTGTGTGTGTGTGTGTGTGTGTGTGTGTGTGTGTG
>NW_017278966.1:74105-83519 GCF_001594065.2 Cyphomyrmex costatus | reverse complement strand
AAAAAATGAAAGAACTCTTAAAAATCCCCATATAACAATAAATAGTGATAAAAATAAATGTGCCACTGCAGAATCAACATTATTGATGAATATTAATACGACAGCATGCAATGAATATGATTTGACTGATACAGAAATATTGATTCTTGGAGATGAAAGTGGTAAAAATTCATTTATGACAATTAATATATTTGCAATACTTTTATAATATTACTTATCTAAACATATTGCAACAAGTTTAGTTAACTATATTTCATGTTTAATTAAAATAATAATTTAGTTCCTATAGATGAAGAATTATTTAATAATGTTGAACCTCCTGAAAAAAACAGAAACTATTATGTGACAATATTTTAAATGATCATAAATTAGACTCAAACGAATCATTGATGTTGAATAAAACGGATGAATCCAGAATCTCTAAAATAGCAATGTCAATGGAGATAGAAAAATCAACACAACTATACAATAATTTAATTATCAATGATTATGTATGTTCTTCAATATATATTACCTCAAATACTTATTTATTTTAACATATGCATACAATTTTCTAACATATACCTAATTTATATTTATATTTTAGAATTTAGAAGCTGTTTTAAAAGATTCTGTTAAAGAGCACACTATTTTATCTGCATATCAATTCCAAGGAGAATTAGATGAAAAACAGAGAAATATTTTAGCTGATGTTATTGTACATTATGAACTTAGAAACAATATAAATTTTCGGTATTTAAACATTTCATTATTTATTTTAGAATATTATACATTTAGATGTAATAATTGTAAAGTATATTATAAAATATTAAGCTATATCTGCAGTTATTTGTTGAATTTCTAGAATTACTTCTGAACGTGCAGAATATATAGCAAAGAAAATAATTAAATTATTTCCTACAGAAGAAAAAGTAAGCTTTTTTGAATTACATGATATGCAATTTTATTTAAAAAATTCTATAATGTATTAAATATAGTTGTTTTTTTTAAAACTGTAGGACACTTGGATACTTCGTGAAAAAAATAGAAAAGGAAAAAGTGTAGGAAGAGGAAAAATTTTAATAAAATTTCAGACTGTGAGAAGAAATCTTATAAAATCTGGCGCTATTAAGGTGCAATCAAAAAAAGAAGAAGAAATAGAAGAAATAGTTGATGACTGTAAAGGTTTTTCAAAAATTCTAAAAATTTATAGATTTAAAAAATTGTTTAGTTATAAATATTTGTTTTTAGATTCAGACTGTGAGCAATACGATTTGTGGTTGCAAAATAATGATAAACCGTGGATAAAAGTAACTCAATTATGGGAGAAAACATCTAAAATACGATTAAAGTCTTTACAATCCGGTGATTATAGTATTCAAGATTATATTAAACTCTATTCTGCTTTAGAAGAACCTCAAGGATATACCTTAGTAAGAATAAATAAAAATAATTTTTTTAGACAATAATAAACTAGAAGAAGAAGCCAATAACGGTCGAAGCTGGATCAAAGTGCTTATAATAATTGTGATATTACTGCGATAGTAAATAATATGTATGCGTCAATGCTGAAAATCTATCAGCGTCGCGAGGGGGACTACATACGCAGTATATAAAATTCACACAATTATTATAAGCACTTTGATCCAACTTCGACCGTTATTGGCTTCTTCTTCTAGTTTATTATTGTTTATCAATTGTACGGTCTTAAAAAATATTCTAGTATTTGTTAATTTTTTTAGGTTTTTCTAAATTCCATAATTTTTTATATTTCTATATTTCAATTTAATCTTTTCATATTTCAACTAATTTTTATTTAAACTTGAACAAATTTAACATATTTTTATTTTTATTCTCAAAAATTTGTTTCTATTTTTTTAAATTACTTTTTAATCCAACTTGATGCTACATAAATATTTATTCTAATTATTGTTCCTTTTCCTTTTTTAATTCAGCTGGAAAAAGATTTTGAAAAATTATATCCTGAAGCACATATGAAGCTATATGCACAATGGGCAAAGTTGTCAACATTCATAGAACAAAAAATAGTTAAAATAGATCCAAAATTTAAAACACATTCTAATCCAGGTATAAAAATATATGTACATAATAATAATGACTCCTTTTATCTCCTTATGTGGAGCATAGGACGTCTATAGGCCTCTTAAAAAAAAATATACAAAAATACATAAATATATACAAAATATCTCACAGTAATTTTTTATAAAATTAATTAATGCAATACAAAGTAGACATTAAAAATTAATGTTTTTTTACAGATAAAAAAATAGTCCAACTTTTGTCAAAATTACCTTCTCTTTTTCCTGTATATACAGCAATTGTCGGAAAAGGAAAAAGCTGCAACTGGCGGCCATCGTTATGCGAAAGACGAGAAGCATTTCTATGGTAAATTGAGGTATAAATTTGTCACTATTTTTTTATGCTCTTTAACAAAATTTTTTTTTATAAATTCTTCATATTACTTTTCAGAAATTTTATGTAAATTTTAAAATTCTTCTGAATTTTCATATAATTTTCTTATAAAATTTCTCACATTTTTTACACAAATTTTTTAGAAGTACTGTGAAAGTCTATAACTTTTCTAAAAATTTTTATATGTAAATTCTGAAATATTCTAAGATCTCAAATATTTTTCATCCTATACGATTTCTAAAAAAAAGTTTATAAACTACCTGAAAATTTTAAAAGTATTTTTTTCAAGTAGTTTTCAGAAAGTTTCATTTAAAATGTGACAAATATGAACATTTTTTTATCAGAGATTAAAATGTTATTAAAATATCTAAATTTACTATTAATATGTTAAAAACAAAAATTTGTTTTTACTATGAAAAAATTCCAAAAAATATCTTATTTTTCCATTCTTTTAGGCGAATACCCCTTTAAACAGTTTCAATTTATATTTGTACAAATCGTAGTTGTATTAAGGACATTTATATTATTTTTTTCTTTTAACTTTGATTTAGACGTATGGCGACTTAAATACCAAAATTGATGAAAGAAGAGAGAAGTTACATCATTTCAAATTAACATTGCAACCACAGGCTGTCATCATAGGATCTTCAGAAACTGATATAAAACATAGTATAGTAATCATTGATAAAATACGTTATGAAGTGGAATCACCACTAAAGGCTATTGATATAGCCTTTAAATGTATCCATAGCCTACATGCTGAATATCCTAAGGAAAGTGAACAAGTTTATCTTTTTCTACAAACTGATATGTATGGTATTACTTCCAAATACGACAAAAAATTTAGCGCCGTTAGTACTTTAATAAAAGAATATAAAAATTTTTCTTTATAAAAGCATCGTTTCTTGAAAAATTATTATTTGTTTTTTGTGTTTATTATAAAATATAAAAAAATATGTTCTGTATTACATTGTCATTAAAAATATAAATAGAAATATATATCAACATGAATAGTTGAAAATTTGAATATAATTGAATGTTACATAATTAAAATTGTAACTTAAAATAAGAATTTTATTTTAGTTCGTTTTTTCGTGAAAAAAGGAATTACGTTTTCTTTATACTTTGCTAACTGTTTTAAGCATTAAAATTTTTTCTTTTATCAATTTATTGTATTGAAAGTATATGTAACTTATTTAATATATTCTTTTATATATTGTATTTCTATATTGTACTTTGTAGTTTCAAAATGCCGATTTGCTTTATATGTAAAGATGAACTCTTGAACATTAAAATTTTACGTATACATTTTAAATTTAAACATAGAGAAATTCAATATTATGAATGTGTCGAAACTGGTTGTCAAAATAGAAAATTTGATACTTTTAGATCATTACAAAGACATTTAAACTTATATCATAATGTTCAAGAGCCACAAAAATCTATAAATTTCCAAAAAAGGAGACTAAAAGGTAATGACAAAGATTATATGCATAATGTTTATATTCATAATGATAATTCTTTTGAAACTTCTGATCTCGAAGATCCATGTTCCTTTGAAACTTGTAATTTCAAAAATCCATTGATTTACAATAACTTTGACATGCAAAATCATACAACCGATAAAGTTGCTTCTTTCTTTGCAAGGCTTTCATCAAATTACGTCCTTTCACGAAAACATGTTCAAAATTTGTTTCAAGAAATTCAAGAATTTTTTTTAACGACTGTCTTGGAAAAATTGAATATTGCTTAAATACTATCTCAACTTCAGGCAATAATACAACTGCTGTAAATGATATTCAAACAATTTGTAAAGATTATAAAGATTCTTTCGATTTTATGTCAACGGAGTATCGAAGAATAAAGTATTTTACAAAAAGTGGGCAATATGTGGCTCCACAATCATATATAATTGGACGTAGCATTGAACAACGTGCTAATAAGACTGGACAATTTATTTCTTTAAGACAAATGTTACAACTTTTTTCAAAATTCCTCGTGCTTTAGATGATATACTCTCATATATAAATTCCTTAAAAAATAATACAGATCAAATATGTAATTATGTACAAACTGATATGTGGAAAAACAAGCTATCACTTTATAAATCAAACGACATAGTTTTACCTTTAATGTTTTATTTTGATGACTTTGAACCAAATAATCCACTTGGTCCAAAATCAGGTAAACTCGGTGTAGTCTACGTAACATTGCTCTTCCACCTGAATGTCAGTTTAATTCAGATAATATCTTTCTTACATTAATTTTTGAAAGTATTAATAGAAAAATATATGGTAATAAAAAAACTTTTGCTCCTCTTATTGATGAACTTAATCATTTAGCAAGCGAAGGAATTTTTATTACAACTAATAATGGAAAAATAAAAAAAGTATATTTTACTGCTGAATTTTGTACTGGTGATAATTTAGGGCTTAATTTTATTTTTGGTTTTGTAGAAAGTTTTAACGCTCATTATTACTGTAGAATTTGTAGAAATAAAAAACAAAATATGCAAGTACTATGTAAAGATGATGTATTATACCGGAGAAATCCAGAAAATTATGAAGAAGATATTATTACAAACAGTGAAGCTTTAACAGGTATAAAAGAAAAAAGCATTTTTAATAAACTAATAAATTTTCATGTAACAGTCAATTCTGCTTTAGATTCGATGCATGATCTTGCTGAAGGAATTTGTCATTATGATATGTGTTATATAATTAAACATTGCATAGAATGTAATTATTTTACACTCGATCAATTAAATAGTCGAATGAATATGTTTAATTATGGATCTATTGATAAATCATTTAAACCTCCTTTAATCTTACAACACTATTTAAATAATTTATCATTAAAAATGAGTGCTACTCAAACATTGTGTTTTGTAAAATATTTTGGTCTTTTAGTAGGTGATTTAGTTCCAGATAATGATTCTTTTTGGCTATTATATAAACTTTTAAGAGAAATCATTGAAGTGGTGATTGCCAAAAGTAATCATAAAAATCATTCGAATATTTTACGAGTACTTGTTAATGAACATCATAAATTATATTTACAAATAACAAATGACAATTTGAAACCAAAGTATCACGAACTTGTTCACTATCCTAACTTTGGCTGCTTTCCAGCTACGACACAAGTAGACACTGTGTAACACAGTGAATCATTGCATCCTTGTTGTTTGCCTACGTTAAACGAGGATGAAACGATTCTCTGTGTTACACAGTGTCTGATTCTGTCCTTGCTGGAAAGCACACTTTATGAAAAATGTAGGGCCCGTGAGTCAATTTTCATGTTACAAATTTGAGGCCAAACATAAATATTTGAAAAAATCAGCTTATATAATCTCATGTAAAAAAGATACAGCTTATTCAGTTGCTGTAAAGCATCAATTGCACATGTGCTATAGATTTATAAATTCATCTTCCATTTTTCCTAGTTTGATAATAGGTCCTAAAAAAACCATCGACAAATATAAGGAAACAAGAATTATAGCTTTATTACCCGATGATATAAAAAATAATTTTATAATATCTAACTGGATTGAATATAAGGGAACTCGTTTCCACGCAAATCTAGTTGTTATGATTGATGAAAATGAATCCGGTCCATTATTTGATTCAATTGATGCTATAATTGTCAGTCAAAATATTGTGATTTTTCATTGTGATATCTTGACAACTATAGGATTTAATGAACGTATTCGAGCTTATGAAATAAGATTTTCTGGGATAAAAACAAATGTAAATATCGAGGATCTTAGCGATCCCTTTCCAATAAGTCTACATACAAATATCCATAATGAAAAATATGTTATATTGCGCTATGCTATTTAAGAACTTTTATTTTACATGATAATTATTTTAGTCTTAAATTCTTAATATGTTCTAAAGCCTGATCATTACATAGCATGCAGAATGCGGGCCGCAGGTAGCAAAATTAGAACCTAACCTAACCTAATTATGATATTTTAGATTGCATATATATAATCTAAAATACTATATAATTAGGTTAGGTTAGGTTCTAATCTTGCGACCTGCGACCCGCATTCTACGTGCTATGAAGATCCAGCTTAATATAAATTGTATTCTTTAATTCAATTTTTCAATAAAAACCATTTATCAGAATTTGTTGTTTTAATTAACTTAAATTGTTAGAGCAACTAATTCTTTGCTACAATGAAGATTGCTAATGTAACAAGTTTCTTCATTATAGCAGCAAAAGTATGCGCTATCTTAGCTAGCATGTTTTATTACAAATTTTAATCTTTATACTAAATTCATTTTTGCAGAAAGTTACCTTTGCTATATTAACAAATTTGCTTTGCTATTAGAACGAATATGATAAGTTACAATCGCTAATTTAATTCAGCTATATAACTTTGCTACTTTAACATAGAAAACTAGCTGTGCCTATATTACGGCTGTACATTTGCTAAATCAGCGAAGTTCTTAGTTGTTTTAGCAAATCTTTTTTTTCCGTGTATGTACATATAATTTCAGCCGTAATTTTGTTTCCGTTACTATTGAAGATGATCCAAAAGCAAATGGTTAAAACTTACAATTAATTTAATAAATAATCAAGAGACACGGTAGTGTCTCGTGCCAAGTGAACGCGAAGCGCGAGACCGCACGTGTATCTTTACGCGAGTCGATGAGTTCCGTGTACCCGAGATTATCGGATCTCACAATAAATGGCTGAATTTATCAACTTCTAAATATTCTTAATTTAGTTTTATTGTTTAAATTATATTATAAATATGGTTTTATTGTCTACGTACCCTACGAAGGAAGATATCTCGATGTAAAGTTGAAATGTCAAAAATTTTAACATCGGAAATGTTGTCCGTTTCACGTTTTAAACGACAGACGGCGTTTTGTCGAAAAAATGTTGTCCGTTTCACGTTTTAAACGGCAGACGGCGCTTGCTAGCATGTTTTATTTTATACCGATTAGATGCACGGAGAAAAATGTTCCGAGTAATTTTTACTTTACAAGACTAGTAAAAATATTCTGGTTATTTCTGCCAAATTTATGATAAACTGTACTTGTTTGAAAGTAATAATACCGGAGATGTAAGATAGAAAGTACATTATAATTATAGTAAATCCATTCAAGTGATTATTATCTTAAAGTAAAGTAAATCATACTATTTTCAATTGAAAAAACACGAACAACTCTAAAGACTTTACACACTTGTATTTTTTACCGCGTAGTAAAGTAAATTTTATCAGCGCTAAGGCATACAGTACCCGTCGGTAAAATAAATTCTATTGAGATGTATAGTAATTCTTATATTAAGAAATAGTACAACGAATTGCCTCTCTGTAGCGCCCCAATCACTATTCGTCTCAGTATCACGGTGATTCGAGACAGGGTACATCTTTCGCTACTTCTAGAAAAGTTGTACATGTTATTGCGTGTTACAAATCAATAATTGTAAATCGATGGATAAGTTCAACGAATTACCGTACGAGGTAAAATATCTTTAGCACGCATTTTAAGCTGAATCTCTAGCCGCAAGCATTTTATTGTCTTTTGTCGAGCCGCGTAACAAATGCTTACCGAAATGCTTGTGACTTCAGATTTGGCTCGATAATCTGAACGCACTTTAAGAATAATTCTATATGTTGTGTAAGTTTCCTAGTGCATCATTCGTGTCGGCATTCGTTCCAGAGTTGAGTACACACACACAAAACGACAACGGTAAGTATATTTATTACTAGCAAGTTCGTTTGTATTAACGCAATTGACGCTTATGCATTGTTAGTGTTTCATGTTATTTTCTATTGGCTATTACTTCCTTTTTTTCTTAGCTATTTCGATGGCATCGTTATTATCTTCACAAAATAATCAGCGTTCTTACGATGGGGTTGTTGATTCAATATCAACAAATATTACGTCATTTCATGAAGCTAGTTCTACGTCATTTGAAATCATTAATAATCCTATCTCAATAGAGCCCCCCCCCCACACACACGCACGCACGCACGCACGCACGCACGCACGCACGCACGCACGCACGCACGCACGCACGCACGCACGCACGCACGTACGCACACACACACACACACACATTTAACGAGAATACTGTACCAAATCAAAACGTTTCCACTGAAGCTCACAGTATATTTAATCACAAAATAATCAAAGAACGTTGTAATACTTTAAAAACTAATTTGAAAGAGTTGATTTGGAAAGATTCTCGCGGACAAGAGGTTTTAACTCTTCTTATTAATAACAATAAATTAGATAGATCTAAATTAAGCAGCATTCTTATTGATTCCATAGTGACATCCAGTAACCCTGACGCGAGGTATATGTATAATATTAAATTGCTTCTTTTTTTGGTCTTATTTTTTTATTTAATGTAGGATAGAAAATAAAATAGAATATTTTTTGTTTTTTTAGAATAAGTCAAGCAACATTTTTCAATTGGGCTGCTGATATAGTTCGTTTAATACCTACAGAAATAGTGACTACATGGTATAAACCATACGAAAAAGTGGATAACAAAAATAAGAAGCGTGGTGCAAGTGGTGCTTTGTATAATACATATACATACAAAAGAAAACTGTACAGAAAAATCGGTTTACTGGAAAAATCGAGAAAACAAGGTATATAGTATAACCTATAAAAATTATTAAATAATTATATTAAATAATTATTTTTATCATTAATATTGTTTTACTTAAGCTACACCACAAGGAAGTCAAAATCTGGAACTAATTGATAACGAGCCTGATATTTTATGGCTTAAGCATAATAATGCTCCATGGGCAGAAGTCTTATTACCCCAATCAGCAGAGCACATTAATTAAATGTTTTTTAAATATTTTTTCTTCATTGATTTTACATTTGAAGATTTCCATTGCAAAAAAAACATTTATTAAACATTTAAAAAATATTTATTTTACATTTAAGACCTATATGTTAAATAAACGTTTCTAAATTATTTATTTTATATTTTTTTCACATTTATTAGTCATTTGCAACAATA
>NW_017278966.1:63687-74051 GCF_001594065.2 Cyphomyrmex costatus | reverse complement strand
GCTTTTTCGCTCTTCTCTTCCAGCAATCTCGCTCTCTCAATTGCACTAACCCCCTCTTGCTCGCTCTCTCACTCTCTCGTTTGCACTCTCTTTCGCTCCCTCGCTCTCTTACTCGCACTTACGCTCTCTCGCACGCTCTCTCAAGCTCTCGTTATCTCTCTCGCTTTTTCACTCTCTTTCTCGCTCTCTCGCTCTCTCATTAGCACACACGCTCTCTTGCTCACACTCTCACTCTCTCGTTCGCTCCCTCGCTCTCTTACTCGCACTTACGCTCTCTCAATTGCACTAATTCGTGTTCGGAAATGCACTGCCAGACTGAAAATCTATAGTTCACGTTACGTATACTGTAGATTTTCAGTACTGGCAGTGCACTTCCGAACACAACCTTAACTGAGCATTGTATCTCTCCGATGCGTGCTCGCAAGGCGCGAGTGGGCTTGATTCGTTCGTTCGTCTTGACGCGCGTTGTTTTGGCGTGACGACGTTGTAGACGCCCGATGTTCGTTCGGGCTACGACATTTTCGTAGGCACCGCATCACCCGTCGTTATAATACATTTTTGAACGTGATCTGTCCGTATCGACCTTTTATTACTATATTTGGAGTCAGGAGCCATCAATTAAAGAAGAAGAGGCTTCGACTGTGCCTAGCAAGCTTGGCCAAGTTTATCTCGTTATCAAGGACCTGGGCCATTTATATCAGAAATGTACTATACTTAGTGTAGAGGTAGGAGAAATAGCTCCTGTAAGTACATAATATTTTCGCAAGTTTATTGGGTAATTATACAGAATAGCTCGGCCAGTTCAGAAATCGATGAAATTAAACTTATTCGACGCGTTTTTGCATGAAACGAAAGAATCTGGCAGAAAAAAGAGTCGCTCTGCCCTACGAACCGAGATATTTAGCATTAAAGTTGACGACTATGGAGGTTAGGAAATCTGTCGAATATCTACGCGAAATGATTTTACTGCTTTAAAAACAATTCACTGCTTTAAATACACAAATTCTTTGCATTAGCAATGAATTTGTGTTTTTGAAACAGTATTTATTGATTACTAAAGTACTGATCTCTTGTGTTTGTGAAGCAGTACATTTTTGTTTTTAAAGTACTGCATTTTTGTGTTTTGGAAGTAGTACTTATGTGTAAATGACCAATGTTCCATGTTTTTGTATCTTTTGTTGTTTTGTTATACCCTTCTTTTTTTATATATACACAAAAATTTAAATTCAGCATTTCAAAGTATACACTGTAGCTGTAAACACGACTCCTTCTTTCTCGTCCAAATTCCTGTAAACGTTGAAAAATATTACAAACCTCCGTAGTCGTCAACTTTAACGCTAAAGATTTAACGCTATTGATTTCCTCACTGCTTATACATATCTTACTGCCTTAAGTTTTTTGTGTGCGATGGTCCTTATTTATTTATTTAATAATGATATAACCTCTCCCCCCTCTAATTACGGAATATTTTTACTGTGTGTGTGTGTGTGTGTGTGTGTGTGTGTGTGTGTGCGTGTGCGTGTGCGTGTGTGTGTGTGTGTGAGAGAGAGAGACTTAATTAAGTCTCTTATTTAGCTATTTTATATTTCATTATTTTTAAAAATATTTTACCTTCCAAAGATTTTTTAATATTACATTTATAAATATTTATCAAATATGATTTGTTTTTCAATAATTATTTTAATAAATTCTTGTTGTCATGGTCGATTTTAGACCGTTAGGATTTCTAAGCATTAATACCTATAAATCAACACTCTTTTAAAGATTGAAACACTTTTTTTAGGGATTTGGAATGTAGCCTGCTCGTCGAGCGATTAGTTCTTATACTTACTGATCCATAAGTAATAACCAATCGCTCGGTAAGTAGGCTGTATTCCGAAATCTATATTAAAAAAATGTTTCAACTTTTTAGTTGCTGATTGTACATTTATACACTTATTTCAGTTTATACTGAGGAGATTGTGCCGAAAGACGTCCCATTTTATATGCTGTCCAATAAGGCAAAAAAAAAAGAATTAAAAATGAGGAATATTCAACGGATTCTGCAATTGATAATACCATTAACAGACATATTATCGAGCTATCTCATTCCTCAGATTATCTTCAATATTCCGAAGAGTTTCCATGCAACGAATCTGAACGTTCTAATTTTTCTGAACAATCTGAACTATCAGAACATTCTGAACTTTCTGAACATTCAGAACTCTCTCATTCTGAATATGGTAATGATGATTATGAAAGTGATGTTCCATATGAAAATACCAATCCTGATGACCTTCCTCAAAATCCGCAATTGCCACCTAATTCTTCAAGCTCTTCTCAGTATCATGAAAATTTAATTTCCTCTAAATTTATGATTCTAAAATTTCTTCGTGGTTGGGCTTTAAAGCATAATATAACACATGTAGCAATTTCTGATTTGTTGGTAGGTCTGAAAGAGAATCACGAGTGTTTTGCTGATGATGAATCAGAATCCAGATTTCCTATAGATGCGCGAACATTACTTCAGACGGAAGTAAAAATGAAAAAGAAAATTGTCGAACCAGGTTATTATATACATATCGGATTAAAGAAACAATTACTTAAAATTGCTCCTAAATATTTAAAAAATATATCCACTTTTAAATTACTAGTTAACATTGACGGATTACCTCTATTTAAAAGTTCTTCTGCTCAAGTATATCCCATTTTATGTATCGTAGTATCCATATCTGAACTACGTAAGAAAGTTTTTCCTATAGGCATATATTATGGCAAAGAGAAACCTGATAATTTGAATAATTATTTACAGGATTTTATTGAAGAAATTAATAATCTTATAGAGCATGGCCTTTATTTTGAGGATCACACTATATTTTTAGACGGTGTATATTTTGTTTGTGATGCACCAGCGAAGAGTTATATAATGGGAACAGTATCGCACACAGGTTTCAATTCTTGTACTAGGTGCATTGTTCGCGGTGTCACCTCTGACAATTGACGAATATTCATTGATTTGGAAAGCCCTGCTCGCACTAGTACGGATTTTCTAGAATGGAGAGATGGTGATTTTCGCCATCGAGTTACTCCACTGACGAACATAATAGGTTTAGATTTTGTGCATCATTTCATTCTCGATTATTTACATTTACAATGTCTTGGTGTAATGCGTACAATGATATTGAATATGTGGTACAAGGGACCAATTCCTCATAGACTTTCTGCAACTCAGGTCGAAATGCTGTCGAACCATCTTGTTGAACTTCAATGTTATATTCCTGCAGAATTCGTAAGAAAGTGTAGAGAGCTATTCATTGTTTTACGGTGGAAAGGGACAGAATTCAGATTATTCATGTTGTATGTAGGCCCAGTTGTGTTAAAAAATATTCTAAGCGAAGAAAAATATGTTCACTTTATAGAATTTCATTGTGCAATGAGAATTTTATTAAATGTGCATCTGTACAAAGAACGAGAGCTCCGACAATTTGCTAAAGATATTTTAAAACATTTTGTTCAGTGGACTGAAGTATTGTATGATAAAAATTTCATTACGCATAATTTTCACAATAACATACATATAGCTGACGATGCAGAATATTTTGCTGACAAATTAGTTGATTTCAGTCTGGATACAATATCTGCATTTTCCTTTGAAAATTACATGCAGAGCATAAAACGGAGAGTTAGAGCACGCAACAGACCACTTGAGCAAATTGGCCGAAGACTTGGAGAAATCATGTCATTTGAGGCCGAAAATCCAACAGTAAAACCACAAAATCATATATTTCCTAAACTTTTTTCTCCGCATAGTGCCGGTCCGATGTTACCAGGTTGCAGGCGCCAATATCGTGGTGCTGAACTTCCATTATTTAAAATAACAAATAATGCTCCCAATAATTGCTGTGGTACTGCTGACGGTGAAATTAATTCAAGTTGCAAATATAGCTTTTTCTGATCATTTGCAGGTTCCAATTGTAATCGGTAGGAAATTTTGTAGCAAACGTAACTTTTATAATGTACCTATTGAAAGTTCCCGGGTAGGTATATTCAAAGTTGAGCAATTGTCTAATCTGATGTCATGGCCATTGTCAAGTATTACCATTAAATATATTCAGTTACCATACAAAACTGCTTACGTTGTATTATCAATTTTACATTGTGATACGCTTTAATTTTAAAATATCTTTCTGCATCGTTATAATTTTTTTTTATTGTCTTCTTTCTCATCTTTTTTTCCTTATCATTTCCTGTTTTTCACTAAGCTCGATATATAATGTTCTAAGATGTGTATTGATAAAGAATGACTAATATTTTAGGTAAATTGATATATATTCTAGCTATATACATATATGATGACATTTGTTGCATGTAGCATTTTTTTAACGAAAATTATAATGCGACATTAAATAAAATATATTTTTTGCCTTACATTTACATTTTTTTATCATATTTAGCTAATTAGGGATGTCACGATAGTATTATAAAATACACTTGAAAATTATATACATACAGGGTGTCATTAATCGAGCGAATCACCTATCATGAGCAAGTAGAGTAGACCGAACTGAGTCGAAAAGTCCTGTACCATTTTGAGATTGCAGAAATAGTTAACGAGATATTAATTTTTAAAGATTGGCGAATACGCGCGTCCGTTCGGCCTACCACACATTGAATGTACGCCTACAGAACGCCGCGATGGGCGCGCGGGCCGCGGGAAGCTGCGGGACGGCCTGGCAAGCGCGCCGTTCAAGTCATGACGTTTGGGGGCTAGCGGTGGTGTGCGCGGCGCGGGCGGCGGAGCGCTTGTCAACCAATCCCCACTCTTCGCGCGACTAGCCATCGCGATAGTGAATATTCGGCGCTCCAGAAATTAATATTTTGACTGCAAAAATTGGGTGAGAGGCAAGGGGACTCACGCGAATCAAGCACCCCGAACGTGAGAGGCAAGGGGACTCACGCGAATCAAGCACCCCGAACGTGAGAGGCAAGGGGACTCACGCGAATCAAGCACCCCGAACGTGAGAGGCAAGGGGACTCACGCGAATCAAGCACCCCAATGGGATGAAATTCTCGTCACGTCCATGTCGTTCATCCTGGTTAATGCTAAGCACGGGAAAATGCATGCAGTTTATCTGGACCTGATTGAGCATCAAACATAATCAGTTCAGTTAACAAATAGAAATAAGAACATTGTATACTATGTAATTCTGACGCAAGTATGCACTCACGTATACACGAGATTAAATCCGATTAAGTAACCTCTACACCTGGTACTTTTTGGGAAATGCTAATGCCGTCAATACTGTAACTTTCAAGCCTTATAACTCGAAAAGTACTTTATGAAAAAACATTTTATTATAGTGTTTTGGAAAGCACTCGAGGTGTGCTACAAGAATATGCGATAAAAAATAGGGGGTTCCATTTAAAAAATTCAAAGTGACATTGCTCTGACCTTGGTGACGCCACCCAAGGTCATACTGATCTGATCACTGAATAGATCATTTAGAACCCCATAACTTTTGTCTGAAACGTTTCTTTCTAAAATGCTCTGCTTTCGAGATAAAAGGGATGGACGGGTGGTCTCGGACACCCTGTATATACACATATAAAGCTAATATATTCTTACGAAATTTTAATATTTCAGAAATATTGACAAAAAAACACTTACATTACTTGTATTTCAATACAACTTTCTAATGATAATGGAGGAATCGGAAGAATCAAGAAAACGCGATTCATCAGTCGTTAGTGATAAAGAAACATTGCCATCTTGCAAAGAGCCTTACACTGAAATTAAAAAATGGACTATTGTTGAATTTCATACACAAGAAGAATATGATTTCGAAGGATTTATCGATCTTGTTCCGTCAGGATGGATTACAAGTGGAAAAAAACTTTGCTGGTACCCAATAGATTACCATAAAGCCACCATTGAAAAATTAGCAAAGATGTGTGGAGAAGCAGATTCGAAGTGGGACTGTTTTCCGATGACAATTATTGAAAACGGCATTGGTAATTTTTGCATGATTCTTACTCTTGTGTAATTTATATTTTTTCAAATGTTCATATTTTGATATTATCTTCTCTCTTTTTTTTTGATCGTATAATGTTTCCACCTTTGCGGTTTCGGTCAAACAAATAATTAAAGTATAATTTAAAATTTAATTTCAAATATTTCAACTACTTATATACATATATTAATAATAGGCTCAATAAGTTTTTAAAACTACAAATGAAAGAAAAAGGGCACAGAGCCAAAGATTAAACATTAAACGTTTCGGCTCCCACTACTGGACTCATCAGTCCTTTTAAATGCGCGCTGATACATCAGACATATAACGCATAAATACTACAGTAGTATTATAATATCACCGAATAATATTTTATTAATTCAAATTGAATCTAAAGATGATAATTTTAAAATTCCGTAAATAAATTGGAACTTAATAATTTTTATTCTTTATATTACGAAAAATATCACAAGTTGGCGTTTCGTCCCGGTTTCCACTACTGGACTCATCAGTAAGGCAATGTAATGGAAACCTACCTTAGATGCCAAAGATTAAACATTAAACGTTTCGTCCCGGCTCCCACTACTGGACTCATCAGTAAGGTAATGTAGTGAGAGCTTACCTTAGACGCGTGGAAGTTCTTTATATAGATCGAGGTTATATATAAACGAAATCCCGACACTTACGAGAATTGATAAAAGTTTTTCGTTAGTAGCGGATCGTCAACAAATATTATTGATCTCGATTGGATCATTATCGATGTTCGTAAATTTTAACTTATACATTAACAGTATAAATGCTAAATTTATTTAGAATGAGAAATCGGTAGAATTTAATAATTATAACGCATTATTTCGCCCGTGTAAATTATAATTTAATTATTAAATTCTACCGATTTCTCATTCTAAATAAATTTAGCATTTACAAAATTTGCGCAATTCTCGCAAGTGTCGGGATACGTGAATTTCGTTTATATAGAACCTCGATCTAAAGAACTTCCACGCGTCTAAGGTAGGTTCTCACTACATTACCTTACTAACGAGTCCAGTAGTGGGAGCCGGGACAAAACATTTAATGTTTAATCTTCAATTATTTATATTAACTCTTGTAACATAATGACATAAACATATTCAATGAAATATAAAATTATACTTTACATTATTTATATTTTACCCAACCATAAATCATAAAGAAGAATATTTTTTTATACATTGATATCATTATTTCAAATTTATGCAATTGTAGATAACTACAATAAAGGCATGAAAATGCTTGTAAAAGTTTCAAAAAATCCAAATTTGACGCTGTATTCCGACGTAGAAGAAAAAGGGAAAGGTAGAAGAAAGAGAAAGCCTAATACACGGTTTAATGATGATACTGAATATTATGCAGTGGAAAAGAAAAAAAAAGTAGTACCACCTATTCCAAAATTGGCATCATCTTCGAACATGCCGGTTCTTCGTGCTCACAAAAATAAAGAGAATGAATCTCCAAAGGGATCAAACACTATTCTTCCAATTTTGGAACATGGTATACAAAACGCGGTTAACTCAGGGAAGAACTTCCGTGCAACGATGAAGAATGTCCGTTTGCCTCCTAAAGAAAAAATAACGCAGCATCTTCCCTTTGTGGAAAATCGCCGAGAGACTGTAACTACAATTTCTCCCGCTATCATTAATAAAGAAAACATAGGTTATACTCATAATAGAAAAGGATGTATAATGCATCCAAAAGATACGCACAAATGCGCATATACTAATGATGGTGAAGTCACATTGCAGTCTCTTTCAGATGCAGTTTGCTTCCTCGGTCGTATGTTGACATTTTATGTATTTAATTTACTTCTTGTTTACAATTTTGTTTCAATTAAAATTCATTATATATACTATCAAAGTTATTTTTATTTTTCCATTTTGTATTTAACTTGATTTGATTTAGTGAATTGAATTCGTATTTATTTTATTTACAATAAAATTGTAATAATATAAGAGCTATTTTTGGTTTTTTTTTTTCAGATCAATTGTCGTCATGCAAGTTAATGTTAAAAATAACAGACAAAACTATTAATAGCTTCATAGATGAGTCACAGTTCAATAATAAAAGTGTACCAAAAGAACAACCTTTTCCAAAAACCCGTTCAAATTTATTGGATACATTTCCTCTCTTAACTGTGGATGAATTTAAAGCCGTTGAGAAAAAATTAAAGAACAACGACTCTTATCGCTCTCAATTAGTAAGAATATAAGTGCTTTATCTATTTTATATAATTAAGTGTTACAATAATAATTTAGCATTTTATTAAAATGTGATTAGACTGAATCACTACGTATAGAAGTTGCGGGTGATACTCTTCAAAAAAGGATTAATTCGATCATGCGTATCATATTCGATGATAAATTAGCATGTCTTTTTAATTGGAAGGGCCAAAGAGGCGAAAAACAAAAATTACAGGGACATTGTATCAACAAAGTAATGATAGGTAGACTTACATTGTTTGAAAGTAAAACACGACTTTAATCTTATATACGATATCTTCATGTAATATTTATTTACAGAAGTAATACTCCAAAAATTCCCTAATATTAATGAGACTATATTTGGCAGGAAAGCCGGAATATGGCTCTCTCAAGCCCCCTCACGGATACAAAAAAGAAAGTGAGCACATCAATTATTGTTTTGTTTTGTGTGTGATTTATGCATCGGCTGTATTCTTAATATTTTATACCTACACGTTTATTTTATCATTATTGTAATCAGATGTAATAATAACGGCGATGATGAAGATATGGAAAGCGAAAATAATTGTGACACAGATGACAATTGTAATAATAGCGGTGATGAGGAAAAATATACGGAAAATGACGATGATTTCAATACAAGTAAAAGTAGTGATGTTTCCCAAACTGATGACGATGATGAAGAGATAAAATCTTGAAAATCTCGACGAGATTAGATATACTGAACTATGTTCGCTGCTTCCTTTTATAATTAAATATTTTTATATTCTTAAAAATTACATATTTTTATATATTCACGTGTATAATTATATATAATTACATGTTTTATTTTTATAAATGAAAATAATAAAAATGTATGTTCTTTTATACACGGAAAAAATGAGTTTATGAGTTTATGAGTTTGAGTTTTATGAGTTTATGAGTTAATTTTGAAAAAAAAAACCTATGAATTTGCAATTGTTAGACAAGTAATAAAAAATATTTTTAAAAATATCTGCATTATATAAATATTAATTTTTTGTATAGTACTATATGAGAGAAAGTAGAGCATAGTTTCTGTTTCATTTCACGAAATGATTTTTTAACAATTATGAATAATTTCTGAAAATATGATTTTTTGACATTAAACACATGTTTTTTTATAACATAGCTATTCCAAAATTGGTAATTACCAATTGGTATAGCTATGTCACGAAAAAACATGTTCTTAATGTTAAAAAACCATTTTTAGAAATCATTTATATAATATTAAGAAATCATATTATGAAGTGTTAAAAATACGTTTTTTTTTTTTAATAAAAAAAGGTTTTTTAATGTAAAATAAAAGGATTTTAAATGTTAAAAAAATGTTTTTCAAATATAAAAGGAACGTCTCTTAAATGTTAAAAAAATGTTTCTTAAACGTATTAAAAACAATTTTTTAATTAATAAAAGAGGATCTATCCCATTAATTAAACGTTTTTTAAATGTTTTTTAAACGTTTCTTGAAATGAAAAAAAAACGTTTAAAAAACATTTTAGAAATCTTTCTTTGCTGATTGGGACGGTGGAATAGGACGCGAAAACTGCGTAACGAAAGTTATAAATATAACATCCAAACTTATTTTAATAATTACTGTTGTTTGAGAACAGCTAACGGATATATCTTACTCGAGAATGATTTTGACGCCGAATATGAAGATTGCAAAAATAATTTTTTTATAAACTGGCCAAAAGTAGCTGAAAATGTTTTACAAATTGCTGAAAAATTATATAATGTTCCTGAAATTTCCAACATTTTTACGAAATACAAACACCTAATAGCGGATAGTACGTACTTATGGATAAATCAATAAAAATTTGAATGTAATTTAATATTATAAATTTAATATTACAATTTTTTTTCTTTATTTAGAGAACATCAATCTTTTGACTTTCTTTATTTTGCCATTTTTATTGAATGCTGTGCAATTGAAAGGGCAATTGAAATTGATATACGCGCTCTTTGCATTTCGTGGCCACTTACATACTTCAACTTTTAAATCATTTATGGATGTCCATTTTGTACCTTTAGCTCGCAATAAATTTGTGTAATGTCCTTCGTCTATATTTTTACCATGATGAAGAATCGCACTATTAACTTTATAAATATTATCACC
>NW_017278966.1:54270-62386 GCF_001594065.2 Cyphomyrmex costatus | reverse complement strand
TCTCTCTCTCTCTCTCTCTCTCTCTCTCTCTCTCTCTCTCTCTCGCAGCGCCAAGTTTTTTATACTTTTACTTTTTGAAATAAAGTATGTTATATATGTGTCAAGAAAATATATTCCTTTCACAATTAATTGGCGCAATCTAAAAAGACTTCATTTTATTTTGTGTGGCTAACACGCACACTTGGAGCTTTTTTTTCCTTTTTTTTAAAAAGGTAATTTTGTTGAGATATAATATTTAACAAAGAATTTCAATTAACAGATAAACATCTAGTATTGGTTTTGATGATAATTTATACTTTTTTGATCTAGGAAAAAACTAACTGCACGCGTTTAATTCATTTATTTATGCGGTATATTTTACTTATTGCTGTCAAACCTTGATATATTTTTTTATATATTAATTTAATAATTTTTCTCGTTGTTCTATGCATAACTATCGTATGAATAAACTAATACTCAATGAGATATTTTTTGTATCACTATTTGTAAATTATCTTGTAAATTACTTTACCTAATATTACAAGTACATAATACTACGTTATTTCGTTATCATAAATCTTTTCATATCATACAGATGTTTCATCATGGATTTAAATGGAAAACGTCATAGAAAAGAAACTTTGTATATGTCAAAGCGACACCTCAGAAGATTAGCTGCACAAGAGGCAGATATTATTTTCAATAATGTTTTTAATAACAGTTCTTTGCTGAGTAACAATACTAAATGTATAACAAACAATGATAGATTGTACAATGACAGATTTAAAGAAGTAGAATATGATAGTGATACAAAAAATGAAAATAATAACATTATTATACAACATGAACAACATGAAGATAACATATTTGTACAATATGAAGATATACGTGAAGATACTGCATGTGATACACAATCTGTATTACAATCAGATTTACAACAATTATCTCTAATCTGGTATTAAAGACACCAAGACAGCAAGAACTCCGTATAGTTGCTCCAGGAACATATTATCATTTTAGTTTGTTAAAAGCCTTAAAACAAATACTACCTTCTGTTAACGAAAATATTGATTGCTTAAAAATAGCAATATCGACTACAATACAGAGCCGTGGAAATCATTTCAATACGTTTAACAACTCAATTAAAGCCATCAATACCTATTGAATTTGCAAAAAAGCCACGAAAGTTGGATTGTGTGAAACTATGGAAAGCCACAGAATATAGACTAATTATATTATATACAGGTCCAATAGCATTTAAATCTATAATTAACAAAAGTTTATATATACATTTTATGACATTGCATGTTATTGTAAGAATTTTGTCTTCAGATAACTTACATGAACATCTCAGCTATGCGCAAGAGCTCATTTGTTTTTTTATTAAAACATTTTCAAAACTGTACGGAGTCCAAAACGTATCACATAATGTTCACAATTTGATACATCTTGTCGATGATGTCAAAACATTGGTTCTCTCGACAACTTTAGTGCATTTAAATTTGAAAGTTTTTTGCAGATACTTAAAAAGTATATGCGGAAAGCGGAAAAACCTCTAGAACAAGTTGTACGGAGATGCACTGAAAAAGAAAACTGCTCACTCACATCAATTGCTTTGCTACTTTATGATCCACAGCATTATAATTTACTATCATTACATTATGATGGACCTATTATTCCAAATTGTCACAATCCACAATATAAAGGTGTCAAGTTAAATGGAATGACATTTAAAGTTGGCACACTTGCTGATAGTTGTTGTGGCTTAAGTTGTGGTGCGATTGTCTGCATGGAAAATGTGGCTTACTGTGCAGAACGAAATATTTCCGTCATTATTGGTCGAGAATTCTTAGAAAGGGAAGATCTCTTCAAAATTCCGTGTTCATCTTCCTTATTGGACATCTATTCTGTTCATAACTTATCTGATTTAAAATCATGGCCGTTGAAAAATATCGTTAAAAAATATGTTAAATTGCCAAACGAAAATGATAAATTCGCCGTTTTTCCTCTTCTGCATACCAATATTTAATTCTTATGTCCATTTATACACAGTATGGCTGAGAAGAGAAACAATTATGTTATTGTCGAATTTCAAGATGGTCTTCAAATCGTGCCCATTACTTGGCTAAGTACTGATTTGCAAAGATCAAAATGGCCTAGACATTACGTCACTAATAACAGATATAACAGAGCGGTTAAGTCTATGGAAACACCTGATGAAAGTTGGGAGGAACAGTCTGTTCTTAAAATATATACGACATGTTGTAAATAATTGAATATTTTTGCACTTTTATGTTATATACATATTTATTTTCCATATGTAAGATGAGAAGGTTCCGATGCGCATGTTTTTTAACATCGCTAATTGATCAATTTAAAATAAAATATTCTCATTGAAAAGCTACTAGGCACCGGTCAATGTGAGTCGATATGTACTACAGCACTGTGTGCTAATGGGACTCTCCCTATAACATTGATACTTTTATTTGTTTTATTATATGGAAAATGATTATGTTTATTATGTATATTATTTTTCAGCCAACTATACAACGGCACAAGAAAAATTAAAGTTGGCCGAGTTATTATCTAAAGTAAATTCCGATGGAGGAGAGGAAAAATTAAAAAAGACCCGAAAAATTAGGGCGGCTAAAACAATTAACACGTGAATCAAGTTATTCAACTGAGGACACTGAAGACGATGACTCTGACGAAGAAATTACATTAAACCTACCAAAAGCTCCAACTGAAAAACGAACACACGTCTATAAATAAACATCGAAAAAAGTAACACAATCATGTAAAGGTAAGAAAGGAAAACAATAAAGAATTGAAACAGAATTGGAGTTTTTCTGAATAATAAATAGTGATTAACGGATATATAGTCTTTAATACATACGAATAAAAAACGTCATATTAGATCAAGGCTATTCTTCGCCTGATAATATTTCTTGTGAATTTATAATTTCCAGTTCAAACAAATTATGCGCTGATTATTTGTCGGTCTTAAAACATAATCCTAAACCAAAGCTAGAATAATAATATCACAAGTTAAATTGACAAGCAAGTTAATATTATTTCTTCAAAGCTGTTAATAATTTGATACTAATAAGCACCTTAAAAACTGTAAATAATTTTATTTGCGAAAAATATTACTGAAGCTAGGATTCAAACCTGGATCTCCCGTATTTCTTGCGAATGTTTCCGCCATTCGATTATCGAGGCAATAACTTTAATTTTAAATATAAAAATTAATTTAAATACAAATTTAATCGTCTATCTCAGAATAAGTTTTGCTCTACTCTCACATTGTATATGTACAGGGTGGGCCATCTATTGGTACGTTTTTGAATTTCGTCGTATGGCAACACCAAACGAGCTACAGATCCGAAATTTTGACAGTTTATTAGTCATACCGTCCGCGGCACGAAACAACATGTTTTCTCTTGAAAAGCGTTTTGAAATTTTAAAAACTTATTTTCAAAGTCAGTGCTGTGTCGCCGAAACTGTACGAATTTTGAAAAGAAATATGGGTCGTGATAGAGCACCCACCGAAGGAGCTATACGCAAATTGGTGAGGAAAGTTCGTGAGAAAGGGATGTTAGTGGATGACAGAAGTGGTCCCAGAGCTCGGACAGTGCGCACACCCGAGAATATTGAGGCTGTGGCCCAAAGTGTGAGACAGAATCCGACGACTTCAACTCGACGCCGATCGCAGCAACTGAGCATTAGTCGCACCAGCCTGAGGAGAATACTGCACAAAGACCTCGGATTATTCGCCTACAAGATCCAGATGACTCAGGAGTTGAAAGCAAATGACCATCCGCTTCGATATCAGTTTGCTGTGTGGGCTATAGACCAGCTCAATAATGACGTCGATTTTGGTCGAAAAATCATCTTTTCGGACGAAGCTCATTTCCATCTCGGCGGATATGTGAACAAGCAAAATTGCCGGATTTGGGGCTCGGAACAGCCACACACAATCGTAGAGAGACCAATGCATCCTCCAAGAGTCACAGTTTGGTGTGGATTTTGGAGTGGTGGCATAATTGGCCCATTTTTCTTCGAAAATGATGCTGGAAACGCCGTTACCGTCAATGGCGAACGCTACAGAGCCATGTTGACCAACTTTTTATGGCCTCAAATCGACACTATGAATGTGGACGACCTTTGGTTTCAACAAGATGACGCCACATGCCATACAAGCCGACTTACCATCGACCTTCTGCGCACCAAGTTCAACAACCGCATAATCAGCCGTTCAGGAGATGTCAATTGGCCTACGCGTAGCTGCGATTTGACACCGCTGGACTTTTTCCTGTGGGGTGCCGTTAAAGACCGATGTTATGCGGATAATCCAGAGACAATTCCAGCTTTGAAAAACAATATTACGACTGTTTTGAGTGAAATTGGCGCCGAGGTAGTCCAAAATGTCATTAATAATTGGGGTGACCGAATGGCATACTGTAAGGCCAGTAGAGGGAGCCACATGAACGAAATCGTTTTTCATTCTTGACGCGGATACTTTTAGCTTCACAACAAAAAAAAAATTAATAAAAATGAGGTCCTGCCTGTTAATCCGTTCCCAGCTGACGTCTCTCTCCGAGGCGTCTGCAATAATCGTGCGATAATTCACAGAAGAATGGCGACATTACAGTAACAAATATGAAATAATACGACCTGCGTGTAACGCGCTTTCCGTGATTCCAGTCGAATTCCTCCGACAGCAATGTTTCCCTCGCAGCAGGCGACGTCTTCTTTCTTCTCGTGATAGGTGAGGCGGTCAAACACAGAGAGACAAAATAGCCACCGGCTTTGATCGTACTTAATAATGAAATCCGAGCTCAGGATCGTCTTAACGTTAGCTAAAACTTAACTAAATAGCGACACAGAGAAGAAAAAAAAGAAAATAATACAACAATCGCACAAAGAGAATATCAATTAAATAATACAATAATCGCAAAAATGAAATAAAATTAAATAATAATGTCGCACATTCGCTTGTGCGCTCACCCGTTGACCCTGAAGGACCCAGGATCTCGCGTTATGCTGTTTTTCTGGGTGACTGACAAAATGTCACGTCACAGTATGTACATACATGTTTGTGTTTCAATAATTTTAGAGTATTAATAATAACAATAATAATATTTTACTGTCTAGATTCACAACGCACTATTAATGAAAATATCGAATTGCATGACAGAAATAAAAATGTCTCACGTCAAACAAGTCATACAAATGAAACAAATTGGAATACAGATTCTAACCACGGTTAATAATTTCTAATCTATTTATCTTTATTTATTTATTTTATTTGTGTGCGTGCGTGTGCAAGAATTGCATTTTATTTTCTCTAATTTTTAAAGAAATACTTTGTTTCTCATAAATTGCATTTAAATTGCATATTCTCGAAATGATTCAATAATTTTTATTCAAAAATTATTGAATCATTTCGAGAATATGCAATTTAAACATTTTACTATATTTAGATTTACAACGCGCTATTAACAAAAATGCTGAATTGCATGACAGAAATAAAAATGTAGTCTCATCTCGTACAAGTCATACAAATATAACAAATGAAAGTGTAGTCCCACGTCATACAAGTCATATAAATACAACAATTTATTCAGATTCTAACCAAGATTAGTAATTTCTATACTATTTATCTTCGTCTATTTTATTCATGTTTACGCGCGCGCGCACGTGTGTGTGTGTGTGTGTGCGCGCGCGCGCGCGCGCGCGCGCAGAACAAATAATAAAAAAAACTTTTATTCTAATTTATATCTAATTTTTTAATTATATGTTTTTAGAAAATACGTAACACTATTGTAAGGAACGTTGTTCTACAATGCGTCGTTAACATTTCGTCGTTACAAAATTATTTGATCAATCAGAACTGTTTATGGTATTATTGAAGTTCTATTTAAGCCTCTTGTATAACGCAAGGGTGTTCCGACTTAATTTATACGTTTCGATCTCTGTTTGAGATCCTCCTCAATACATAGAAAACTTATATTAATAGATGATATTATAAAATAAAAATCGAAGAATCAAATACGCAATAATTAACATTGTTCGGCAGTCTACTCTCGTTCATTAAAGTGTTGAATTTACTAAAAAATTGTGTATCAATAATTATTAACAATACATAACTATATTAATAATAAAGACATTCTTTCAAAAAACATTCAAAAAGATTTTTCACTCACACGAAGACGAATTTAAATCATCTATTAATATAAGTTTTCTATGTATTGAGGAGGATCTCAAACAGAGATCGAAACGTATACGATTATAATAAAATAATTATTTTACACACATGATCAACTAGTGTCGGCTCATATTGGCAATTCTTTAATTTAACTTTTGATTTATTCTTCTGAGCCTTGAATTATCATTTAATTTGTTTGATAATTGAGTCAGCATTGCTTGCATATCTGTATTAGGCTGAGCATCAATGGTCGAAGCTACACTGTTTCTTCCAGAATCTAATTGGTTTTGCGCCCTTGCTATGGCCTCGTAATAACTATCCTCAAATAGTTGTCTAGATGCGTCATCATTGGCATTTTCAGCTAATTCGATTGCCATATGCACTTCTTCAAATTCTGCGAGCAGAAGATTTGCCCTTTCAAGACGAACCTTTAAGACATAATAATCGCGATCGTGTACATAATCGTCTAAGAAAGTTTTAAATCTCGTGAGAGATGCTTTAACTAGACCGCGACGCTTCTTTAACCTGTTCAACTCGTTTTCAGCCATTGTGTATTATTTCTGAAAATGCCTCGTAATGACGCTGATTTCTATACTAACCTTAATGGTGTATCTTATTTGCCTTACTGTATTTCTCAAAGTATCTAAACGTTTCACCTTAATGTGGTAATCACGTTAAAGGTTATGCTTGCTAGAACGTGTATCCGTAGCTCTATATCCGATGTATCCGTTGTTCGTTATTCATTGTATCCTGTGTCCGTTATATCCTGACTCGAAGGACCAAAAAATGTTCCGACTTAACCAAACTGTAAGTCTTGCCACGTATGCCACTCTTCGTATCAAATGTTTGCGTACGTGCGATTCCCGTTAAATTAATAACCTTTGATCTTGTTGAAAATGATATAACCTTTATTGAATGACTACAAGAATACGTCTTTTATACAAAAGAAAAACTGAGACCACATGTCTCCCTTTTAACGAACGAAAACTTAAACTTTTCTGACTAAACGACAATCTAGCGCCACCGACAATCTGTGTACATCAGCGCCGCCCGCTCTAAGCGCCATACATCTAGCGCCATCGACTTTAAACGTAATACAATGCATGCTGGCGCCAAGAAAATTAAAACAAGGCGCGAAATCTAAACACAAGGGAATAGCGATAAAAATAGTAAATAACAGATTTCAAAGGTCTAATCGAGCAATAAATGGATGTTACACAAATTAGTTTCTTTATTCTTTCTTTGTGTAGCATCTATTTTCTTCCTTATTTATATGCTATGCATTAATACGAGCGAAAAGTTACCTTAACAGATTTCAACTTCAGAAACCGTGTATTTCGATTATTCAGTTTCTGATAGGTTGAGATATGATATTAATTATTTTATAAGGGGCTTAATTAACTATTGCAACTTTTTCGTGATTGGCGACGGTGTGCCGCATTATGTTGCTTGCGGTCCTGCATGTAGTTGCAGTTTATGAGTATGCTGTATAATCAAGTCTGTTACATAGTGCTTTTCTGGTAGAATGATTTGATGTTTTTGATCGTAACTTAAGTCTACCTTACTTGAGTCTACCTCCAACTCGTAATATTCCAGCAGAATCTAGAAATGGGCGCAATGATATGAGTTTACTATTGCCCTTAAGATTGTTTCCTGTTTCTAATAAACGTATTTCATGTGAAAATGATTCACCTTGAACAAATTTGATTATAATAGACATTGCATGATCTAATTCAGAGCTGACTAAGTTCCCTTGAACCTTGTATTTTGAGCGACAATTACTAATGAATCTAAAACACCATGCCACAACCCTGCGAAGCACCACAATGGACGAGAACCGTTGCAACAATTCGAAATTTCTTTCCACCTTCAAGTTGATGGCTGCTCGCTGTTCAGGAATCTCAGCTAATGTAGGAGTAAAAGTTG
>NW_017278966.1:45909-49612 GCF_001594065.2 Cyphomyrmex costatus | reverse complement strand
TAAAAATAGTAAATAACAGATTTCAAAGGTCTAATCGAGCAATAAATGGATGTTACACAAATTAGTTTCTTTATTCTTTCTTTGTGTAGCATCTATTTTCTTCCTTATTTATATGCTATGCATTAATACGAGCGAAAAGTTACCTTAACAGATTTCAACTTCAGAAACCGTGTATTTCGATTATTCAGTTTCTGATAGGTTGAGATATGATATTAATTATTTTATAAGGGGCTTAATTAACTATTGCAACTTTTTCGTGATTGGCGACGGTGTGCCGCATTATAGAATAACGTTTTTAATTATGAATAAATTATTGTAATTGTTTGGAAATATTAATGGTATTGTTCGATAGTAGTTTCAGATGCACAATACGCTGCAACCTTAATGGACGCTGATCACCATAAAAATATCTTCTTTAACAGACAGATATTAAATTATACTGGGGGTAAATATATAGTTGTATTTTTAATTTTAAAGGCTTCGAATATTAAAGTATCAAATTTTCGAAGTGTTCATGTCGAGGTCTTCGAAGTAAAACACTAACCCTATTTGAATAACTTACCCTGCGAAGCACCACAATGGACGAGAACCGTTGCAACAATTCGAAATTTCTTTCCACCTTCAAGTTGATGGCTGCTCGCTGTTCAGGAATCTCAGCTAATGTAGGAGTAAAAGTTGACCAATTTGATTCGTTTTCCATGTTTCGATAACCATGAAGGTCCATGAATCCACATTGTATGATTAATAAGCTGCGATGGAAAGTCAAAAGCAAAACCAAAAAATTTTAGACGCACTTTCTAAAACTGGTCGGTCTGAAGAAAAGAAAACAGTTGATATTTTTCAACATTTGCCTGTAAAAAATGAAAACGAATTAATAATATTGGAATCAAAACTTACTAATGATATTTCTTATCGCAATGAAATGGTAAATGTAATTACTTCTATATTAATAAAATATTTGGTAATATTAATAATACCTATATGAAAAATACTTGCTTATGAGGACAACAATTTACAATTGCAATCTACAATTTAACAAAATAACATAGTGTGTTCAGTTAGTGATATCTAAATGACGTCCACAAAAAATCGTTATTTAAAAAACTGTATTTTCGATTACTTAATTAGAAATATAAGTAATAATAATAATTTCATTTTATTCTCCTTAGATCAAACATTTAGCACGTTTAACAGGTCGGGATATTAAACATTCGTGTTTAAGTTTGATGAGACAAATACTATCAAATGAAATAGCTATACAGTAGGGTGTCCGTTATTTCCCAAATTTCAAAAATCAGTTTGTTCGCCCCCTAGATCTCTTCTTTGGCACCAAAAATTAATGTAGAAACTCAATATAGTCCGATAAATTAAAATTAAGCCGTGCCACCGAGCACTTCTTTTTTTCCATACAAATAACATGGGGATTTTGCATTTTATCGGCATTTAATTCTCTACGATGACTCTGTCCGTATAAAAAGTCATACCCAACGGAAAATTACTTCAATACGGTGTACTTACAATGAAAAAATTTGGCAGAACTCTAAAAAATTTTTTTGCACTGCGGGTAAGCCTCCAATTAATACGTTTATTTGACATATTTTCATTGAATTTGATTATTTTTTAACAGTTTTTTTTTTATACAACCACTGGATTTATGTACCAAATATCAAAACAGTATGTAGTTAATTCATATTTATAGTGTAGTTGCACTAAAAAATTTTTCAGTGCTATAAAAAACTTTTCATAAAAATTGTTTTATGTGTAATGAATGAAAGTATTTCAATAAATAAGTTTAAAAAAAATTGAAAAATAACAACTAACTATTACTTACTTACTATTTTATTGTTGTAAAGAGATATTCAGCCTGTTGATTCCTCTTACTAACATAAACTTACAAATAAATCGTTATAAATTATATTTATTACTTTTTATTCTTTACACTTACAAAAATATATCGCTCACATCTTCAAGTGAAAAACTTTTCATTTTTGTCGTGTCTTTTTATGTGAAAATTGATTGTTTTTACGATTTTTACGAAAATTGATTGTTTTATATAATATACTTACAAATAAATGCAAATTTATTAAAATACATTTTTTACGTAAAAACAATCAATTTTCACATAAAAGGACACGACAAAATGAAAAGTTTTTCACTTGAAGATGTGAGCGATATATTTTTGTAAGTGTAAAGAATAAAAAGTAATAAATATAATTTATAACGATTTATTTGTTATTTATTTATTAGTAAGAGGAATCAACAGGCTGAATATCTCTTTACAACAATAAAATAGTAAGTAAGTAATAGTTAGTTGTTATTTTTCAATTTTTTTTAAACTTATTTATTGAAATACTTTCATTCATTACACATAAAACAATTTTTATGAAAAGTTTTTTATAGCACTGAAAAATTTTTTAGTGCAACTACACTATAAATATGAATTAACTACATACTGTTTTGATATTTGGTACATAAATCCAGTGGTTGTATAAAAAAAAAACTGTTAAAAAATAATCAAATTCAATGAAAATATGTCAAATAAACGTATTAATTGGAGGCTTACCCGCAGTGCAAAAAAATTTTTTAGAGTTCTGCCAAATTTTTTCATTGTAAGTACACCGTATTGAAGTAATTTTCCGTTGGGTATGACTTTTTATACGGACAGAGTCATCGTAGAGAATTAAATGCCGATAAAATGCAAAATCCCCATGTTATTTGTATGGAAAAAAAGAAGTGCTCGGTGGCACGGCTTAATTTTAATTTATCGGACTATATTGAGTTTCTACATTAATTTTTGGTGCCAAAGAAGAGATCTAGGGGGCGAACAAACTGATTTTTGAAATTTGGGAAATAACGGACACCCTACTATACAGTGTTATACAGTTGACATGGTGCCAAAAAGAAAGGAAATTTTTCTAAATTGAATTTGTGTCAAGTAATTTTAAGTAAGTAAAATATTGAGAAGCAATTATTTTCTTTATAATATTATTTATAATATTAAATGTTAAAATTCTTTTCAAATTTGGAAGATACAGAGTCTGTCCGAAAAGTCATTGACATTACTTTTCGAACAGACCCTTTATGCGAAAAAATGTATTTATACCAGGTATTTATACAAGGTGTTTCAAAAAATTTGCAAATTAAAATATAATATTTATATAAAGACCGCCTGTTACACATGCAAATTTTAATAAGCATTGGTAAGCAGTGTAAGCACTCACGTCTTCACACTCACAAATGAAAATCTAAAAATGGTTTCTGTTAATTATTCACATTAAAACTCATCTCATGTCTTACAGTTATTATTGAAAATAAAATTTTACAAATAATTTTTTCTGAGCCATCTAGAGATTTCTCCCATTCCATCTGTGTTTTCTTGTCTACCTTTGAACCTATCAAGTGTAAGAGTAATGCATCCCAGCCAATTACTGGCTGCTCTAAAGCCTGCAAAGAATGTATATGTTTAAGTGCAGTGTCGATCAAAGTACTCAAACCCAGTGAAGACTCTTTCGTTACAACTTGCAAATCGAATAATGCTCTAACGTGATTTTGAATGATAATGCGTTTATTGCTATATCTCTCTTTTAATAAGTTCCATGCGATTTCATAATTCTCTGCAGTTGAAGTTAATGACTGAATAATGTGAGCTGCGTTGCCCACCAAGCATGATTTCAAATAATTGAACTTTTGTACTGTCTGAATT
>NW_017278966.1:32745-41204 GCF_001594065.2 Cyphomyrmex costatus | reverse complement strand
ATTTATAATATTAAATGTTAAAATTCTTTTCAAATTTGGAAGATACAGAGTCTGTCCGAAAAGTCATTGACATTACTTTTCGAACAGACCCTTTATGCGAAAAAATGTATTTATACCAGGTATTTATACAAGGTGTTTCAAAAAATTTGCAAATTAAAATATAATATTTATATAAAGACCGCCTGTTACACATGCAAATTTTAATAAGCATTGGTAAGCAGTGTAAGCACTCACGTCTTCACACTCACAAATGAAAATCTAAAAATGGTTTCTGTTAATTATTCACATTAAAACTCATCTCATGTCTTACAGTTATTATTGAAAATAAAATTTTACAAATAATTTTTACTTAATTTTTTGAAGATTGACTTTTTTGTAGTAATGTTTTGATTCGCAAATTTTGAAATATCCTGTATACATATATTGGAAGTATTTGTAATTTTGTGAAATATGTTAATACATCATTTCTAAGTGTATAATATGTTACATCAATGTTTTTCAACTATTCGTTACATTTATGTATTAGTATTAGAAAAAAATATTGTACAACTTTTTATTTAATTAAAATTTTTTTATTACACCTGCACAATAGTCGTGCCGACTTGCATTTTTCTATTAATTTTTATAATTTTTACGAGTTTTTCTTCACTTTATTTAACCATTTTATTACAAATGACAAAGATGTTTTGTTAACGTTGAAATAATAAAAAAGTAATTAGAAAAAATAGTTTTTTAGGTATTGTAAGAAACGCACACGAATCGACGAAGGACGACCAGATCTCTGATCCTATAAAAATATGGTTGGCTCATGCGAAGGAGCGTATGAACAGATTAAAAGAAAAAAATAAAGAAGCAGATCATATAAATCAAAATATTCCTTGAATCCGAGAATCGAAACGTTGCTGAGAATCAAAACGATCCTGAGGATGGAAACGTTACTGAGAATGAAAACGATCCTGAACAATCCGAATAAATCAAAGAACCAAAGGCCAAAATTTTTATATTTAATATTCTCATACATTAATTTTTTTACTTAAGATTCGTATGTTTAATCAAAATATGTTTAACTCTTGTTTTTTACCCTCGCTATTTTTTTTCTGAAAGCGTAGGTGCTTCGAAATATGAATGGGCGTGATCGATTATTTAAAAAATATCTATTATATGAAAATAGAGATAATTGTAAATCAATTGCGTTTTTCAACTATAGTACCATTAAGGTACAAATAATCTTATCCGTCATTTTTAATGATTTTTAAGAATAAAAAATAACATTGAATAAGATTAATCGATTATGCCCATCCCTGCGTGGAAACTAATAAAAATTGTTTTTTAATGTTAAGGAAATGATTATTGATAACAAAGAAAGCTACATCAAATAGTTCCTTGGCGAAAGTTCTGGATAGAAATTTAATCTTCTCTTTTTATTAATAATCATTCCCTTAACATAGAGATGATTAGCATACCTACTTTTGAACGACCTTAAGTCAGTTTGCGTCGCTTGCACTCAGGTTGTTCACTGTTTTTCTCTTCAACACTTAAATATATTTATCACATTTTAAAATTTCAAGCAACGCAAATAAATCTTTTGCCTATAAAAAATATATATGTATATATACATATATGTACATATATAGATTTCATATTAATCTATTAATACATAAAGTATGATTTTGAACCCTCCGTCGGTATTATGGTTTTATATTCATCCCAACAATGAAAAATTGCTCACTGATAATGTCATCATTATGAAGGTTTGTTTAGGATGTGATAACGAGCATAGTTTTTTTATTTATTTGTTAAAATTTCTTAAAATTTATAATAAAAATACGATAATTCCTCAATTTCTTAAAATTTATAATAAAAATACGATAATTCCTCAATTCTACAAAAATAGAAGTCGGAGTAAGTCGAAGTTGTTTCAATTTTGGTTTCCCAGAAACTTCGTTTATGCTTTTGTTACTTTTCTTTTAATTTTTACTTACGCTTCGATTTTTATTTTCGCTAGAAAATAGACCTAGAATGTCAACGAAGTTAAATATATAATATTATTTCATACATAATAATATATATATTTTTTAAATATATTGAAGTTTTTTGTTAAAAATACGTTGAGAACAAAATATAATATTTTAATAGAAATTAATAAACTGTAAAAATTTTTTTTAAATCATTAAATTGCTTGTCAATATCTTAATTTGTAATATATATTAATTATTATATAGTAAATGTTCACCTTTCTACAGTCAGCCCCAAAAGTGATTTCCGAATGACTTTGACCCTCAAGAAGGTCAAGGTCATTGATCTTTTCCGTTCTCGTGTTATTCGTTGAAAAGTTATGAATGAAACAATTTTTATGAATTTATGATTATAAAGCAATTAATTTGTGTTTGTAAAGCAGTGGATGTGTTTGTAAAGTAGTGATTTTGTGTTTTTAAAGCAGGAAAAATTAAAGTCGAGGTCATTTGGAGCGGGCTGTGTAAAGGTGAACATTGACCATTATTATTATATTATCCTAATTCTATTTATGATTGCTTTTCAAATATTGAAAATTTCGACACGCGGTTAAATTTGCAGAGTTGGATATTACCTCTTTTTTTATCACTTTTTCTCAAATGTCCTCATAATTAATTAATTTCAAAACTTTTCTATAATATTTAAGAAATTAATTTAGTAAGTACTATCTATTTTTCTCTTAACCTCTCTCCTTGCATCCGACATGTATGTATAAATAAGTATATTAATCGCGCGCGCGTCATATGTGATACACCATGCAGCACTGGTCTGCTGGTTAGATATATATTGTGACGTGACACTTTGTGTCAGTCACTTGTGATTGCATTTACGCGGAGATCCTGTGTCCTCTAAGCTCGAAGGGGGAGGGCACAAGCGAGCGTGCCAAACTTATAATTTTTTGTATAAAATATTTAGTTATTTTCAGACCTTTTAAGGCTCCTGAATACTCAGCCAAGAACTCCGTGTTGATGGGTAGCGACACCGAATCAGTCGGTGGCTAGCAAAACTGGTAGTACGCTACTGGTTATACACACAATTGCAAGCTCATGTCCGTGTGCTCATTTTCGGGTAGAAGGGGAGCGCACAGACATGGGTTCATGCTTGTGTGTGTATATAGCGCCTCGCCATGGTAAAAGTCTGAACTAATAGGCGTGAAAAAGTGATGTTTTGACGACAAATTTTTTCTTGCGTGCCATTTTGTCAATATTTGCTTATTTGTGAAAATGTGACTTCCCTCGTACTCGTGAAAGTCCTAAAAATTGGCGGAAACTGCAGTTATCGTGAAATTTTATACGTAAAAGCGTATATTTCACTCGTTTCATCAGCTGTCAAAATGTGTGATTCTGCCCGAGTATAGGCTCACTTTACGTGCCTTTTACGACCATTTACTGACTATCAGAGGAGGAAAGGACAGTTTCCGCCAATTTTCACAAGTGTTTTTGAGCAATCTCGCCTTTTAAATTTATCCAAATTGTCTTTATTAAAAAATGGGACGCAAGAAAAGTTAATGTGTTTTTCTCGCCTATGACGTCACAATTCCAACATGGCCGTCGCTGGTATTCAGGAGCCTTAATAACGATTTTTAGTCACATTTGAGCGTAAGCGATGGTTACGATAGATCCATGTATTTTTCCGCCTCACTTACGGAAGGAAGAAAGAAGACATCGTCGAAGAAGCAAGAAATAACCTGAGAGGATCTAGTTTGCGTCACCGAGGAGCGCGGTACACGCAGGTCGTATTGTTCTGTAACCTCTGCTAATTTATTATTGAGATTATTTGGTGATTGTCGCACCTTTATTGCAGACGCCTCGGAGAGAGACGTCTTAAAGGATTGTCTGGACTCTGGCCGAACTATAGCCGAACCTTTAACTTCCGAGGAGAGCGTAGAAAGATCGCAGATCGAGCAGGAAGTCTTTTCCGCTTATTTGGAAAGTGTGCCAGACATCCAAAGGATACGCGACTCGCAGGACTCGCTCTGATTTGTTGCAAGGTCGCGTGGCTGTGATAAGCCAATTAGAGCAGGAAGCGGCCCGATAGAAGAGGGGCCTAACGGCCTGCGTGGATCCGCGGAAGCTCCCGATCGTCACTTGTGCGGTAATCGAGCAGCTGTAAAGAGGACGCAGGATCTCCGATGTCGTATTGATAGGATCTCCTGAAGCATGGACGAATTATTGAAAGAATCTCTGGACGCCTATTACGAGATTATTAAGAGGGCATGTTGACGAGAATAACTGTCGTTACCGAATTAGCGAGAGAAATGGAGAGCGATCGACGAGGGATCGTAACGTGGTGAGGCGAGCGTCATCATTACGAAATTATGTAAAACCACCGGTCACGGTATGTGAAATGCGTCTCGAGTGGATCGCGCGTTAGGCGGTATTTCGTGTTAGAGTTCCCGATGTCGTATTAACCGCCTGAAGGCGTTTTAGAGTAATCGTTGCCGTAAGTGCGTGCCATCCGCTCGGACGTTGAGATTTGGAAAGTATAATTATTGTTGTTGCTCGCCTTTATTGCCGCCAAGTCACTTTTGTCCTTCTGTTATCTGACGAGAATCCTTTGTAGTCGAGACGAGCATTACTGTGTGTTATAGAATCATCATCTTTATATTTAATTTGGAATTAATCAAGTATTTATCGGTGATATTATAATACTACTGTAGTATTTATGCGTTATATGTCTGAATGTTTCAGCGCGCAATTATGGGGGGACTACATATGTAGCATATAAAAATTCACACATACTTATTATTAGCATTTTGATCCAGCTTTGACTGTTATAGGCGGTAATTCTTTCCTTGTTTGTTTGACAATTTACGGTCGGTACAAAAATTAGTTAATATTATTATTACGCGTTGCCGCAAAAGACGCTATTCCTTAAAATAAATATTGCGAAAAATATCACTTCGTCGACTCGCCTTCAGAGGTTTATAGTTTATTCTCAATTTCTCGCAAGTGCTTTGACACACGTATAATTCTTCATATAGTACCTCGACTTAACATCTAACACAGGCGTATAAGGTAGGCTTCCATTACAATGCCTTACTGATGAGTCCAGTAATGGAAAGCCGGGACGAAACACCAAAAAACATTGTGATATTTTTCGTAATATAAAGATTAAATTATTAAGATCCAATTTATTTACGGAATTTTAAATTATCATCTTTATATTTAATTTGGAATTAATCAAGTATTTATCGGTGATATTATAATACTACTGTAATATTTATGCGTTATATGTCTGAATGTTTCAGCGCGCAATTATGGGGGGACTACATATGTAGCATATAAAAATTCACACATACTTATTATTAGCACTTTGATCCACCTTTGACCGTTATAGGCGGTAATTCTTTCATTCTTAATTTAGTTTTATTGTTTAAATTATATTATAAATATGTTTTATTGTCTACGTACCCTACGAAGGAAGATATCTCGATGTGAAGTTGAAATGTCAAAAATTTTAAAATCGGAAATGTTGTCCGTTTCACGTTTTAAACACAGACGGCGTTTTGTCGAAAAAATGTTGTCCGTTTCACGTTTTAAACGGCAGACGGCGCTTGCTAGCATATTTTATTTTATATCGATTAGCTGTCAACGTACTGACATTAGATAGATAAAAATCAGCGATGGCAAAGGAGGATTTTTGTATCCTGTTAAAGCAGTCAATGTCTTGAAAGCTCACGGAAAAAGTGTTCGAGAGTCGATTTTGGTTCTAGGCTGTGCTTTAAACTGTACTGTCGCCTCTGAAGCAATACCGAAGAGGATAACGAACGCGAAAATCGCATGTCTAGACTTCTCGTTGCAAAAAAGCTGATCTGAAAAGAATTGCTAAAGCTACAGGTGTGCAATTTCTAATTTCGCTAATCAACATAGAAGGAGGGGAGAGTTTTGATGCTAGTTTTATATAAATTCTCATAGAATTATAATTAGTACCTAAGATACAGTTCGATCGTTAAAGGCATTTTATTGGTTGTGTTTCTCACGGTCTTATAAGATTTAATATTTAAATATTGTTTCTTTTTTATTTTAAAGCCAAAGGCACGCACAATGAGCTCTATTATTATATTTTATTATAATGTTTTTTTTGTTAAATATTTTATATACAGATTTATAAGAAATATTTAACATTACAAAAAATGCGTGATATCTCAACAAAATTACCTCTTTAAAAAAAAGGAAAAAAAGGCGCCAAGTGTGTTAGCCTCACAAAAGAAAATGAAATCTTTTTAGATTGCGCCAATTATGAAAGGAATATATTTTCTTGACACATATCTGGAGACACGGTAGTGTCTCGGCGCTAAGCCAAGCGCTGCGGCACTGCCGTGCCTCCTTTACGCGAATCTGATGAATTCGGGGGTTGAGCTGATCAGATCTCGGTAACGGTTGAACTGATCAAGTTCTACATACGCTCAATCGATAACAAATACTTAAATTGTATAATAAAAGTGCTTTTATTTTTTTTCTACGTGCCCTACAAGCGGAGATATCGCGACGCAATGTCATTCTGACAAGCGATATGATTTGATGTCTTCAGATTGCAAGAGGCAAATGTGGCATTAGTTTAGTGTTAACCGTTAAATTCGATGACTACTCAGGTTAGAAAAAGTTTAGAAAATCTGTCACATCGATGGCACAGAGGAACACGTAAGTGAAGTTATTATAGAATAGAATATCTCATGTACCTTTAAAAGATTCATTATTTATTAGGATATTCTTGTAAAGGTATATTAACCGTTAAATTCGATGACTACTCAGGTTAGAAAAAGGTTAGAAAATCTGCCACATCGATGGCACAGAGGAACACGTAAGTGAAGTTATTATAGAATAGAATATATCTCATTTACCTTTAAAAGATTCATTATTTATCAGGATATTCTTGTATTCAGATTTATGGAAAGCAAATGCCTCAAAAGTGAAAGAAATGAAAAGAATACAAAAGAATTGAAAAGATATACCTTTATCTGGTATAGTTTTTCCTATTCCTATTTTCTATTAATTATATTACTTTTAAATCCTTGCCTTTTCTTTTCAGGACTTTTCTTTCAACAAATCTAAAAATAAAATACAGCACAAATAAACAATTCTTTTATAATTATAATGAATAGATATGACATATTATAAAACTTATCTGATATGTCTGATATTACTACGTCGACCCGCCATCAGAGGTCTATCGATATTCGCAAATTCTCGCAAGTGCTGAGACACGCGTATATCTCTTTATATAGCATCTCGATTTAATAACTTACACCGGCGTCTAAGGTAGGCTTCCATTACAATACCTTACTGATGAGTCCAGTAGTGGAAGCCGGGACGAAACGCCAAAAAATTACGTGATATTCTTCGCAATATAGAATATTAGAATAAATTATCAGATTCAGATTTTAAAATTGTAATTTGACTCTTATTCGCCATTTTTAACGTATTAATTATTGTTATATAAAAGAGTCCTTTAATTCTTCAATTATTTGTTATCTGATATGATATTGAAGAAAAATATTTTTAATTCCACGAGCCAGAAGCGTGCTTGGTGCAATCCTCATTACTTACTTAATTCTAATAACATGTATCATTTGTATAAAAAATTGGTATATGTAATTGTCGGCGCCAATTAAGTTAAATTCTATCTTTAAAAACCTAAGAGGAACTATCCTTACACTTCTTTATCCTCATTATTTATTTAATTCTATTGACATATACCATTTATATAAAAAATCAAGTTTTTTCAACAGAAATATTTTTTTACAAATCATACATATCATTAGAATTAAGTAAATAATGACGATAATATCACGTAGATTTTTAAAGATGGTAAAATTTTATTTTCAGCTTTAATTGATTAATGCAAATATCTGACGTGATTGGTTCATGTTGAAATTACCAAGCATGCTTCTGGTTCGTGGAATTGTTGAACATATTTCTCTTCAATATTGTGTCAGATGAGTTTTACAATTTCTATAAATAGTTTGTCCTCTCTGTTTTTTATAATTATGAAAGAATTTATTCTTTGTGCTGTAATTTCAGATTCAGATTTATTTTACTGAAAGGAAAGGTCTGAAAATAAATGATGTAAAATAAGAACATAGTGTGTTCTACCTGTGATATGACTTCAGGTTCGTTATTGTATGTTTCTTTCTAATGTTCAGTATTAACAACTTTATTATGATTTCTCTTTCTTTTAAATTTATATATTTTGCAGGTACACAATTTAGAAGTAATTGATCAAAATGGTGTTCAATTGGGAAGAGGAAATACCATAAAGCGATAATAATATAAAAATATTATATCGGAGTACATTGAAAGTTCCTGATGCCAGTGCTATAATCTTGGATGTGACTAATGCAAAGCTTGTCGACAATAATGTTGCCCTAAATAAGAGTGGTGTCGAAATAGTTGACAACAACGCAGTAGTACATAACAATAATAAAAGTACGTTAAATTCTGAAG
>NW_017278966.1:18653-28359 GCF_001594065.2 Cyphomyrmex costatus | reverse complement strand
CTGCACAGGGGCACACGACTTCTACGATTGTACTGTTGCTATGATAGTACTGTCGGGGCAGACCTCTGCGACGGTGTGGGCGCGGGGGGGTGGCCGAAGGCCGCCCCCTTGCACCCGCCCGTGTATGTGTATGTGTGTATGTGTATGTGTGTTTTAAATTGTAGGGTTTTTTATGCTCTTTAAGATGATTATAAATAAAATTGCTGAAATCGTCAATAAGAATTTTTTTTTACAATTTAAACACAAAAAAAATTTTGTTTTCTCCATTTCGACAAATTCGGTTGTTTAAACAATTTACAATTGTGTTTAAAAGATAAATTTTTATTTAACGAAAGAATATATTACAATTTGTTCATATGAGGTAAGTAATTGTTTTTTGTTGTGTAAATGAGAAGCAAGTATTGCTCAGAAAAATCGTTTTTATTTCATTCTATGGCTGTGTTAACATTTTTTATTATTATATAATTATAATAAGGCTCAATAAAATTAAAAAATAATAAGAAACAGAGCTATGAGCCTAAAAATTCGTTGAATTATAATATTGATGGTAAATTAATTATGTCATTGTGTTGAAAATATATAAAATTTAATATAAACATAAAAATATAAAAATATATAAAATTAATAAAAACAAACGTTTCGACCTTTGTTAGGTCATTATCAATGTTTAAAAAGTCGCGAGTATATCGTTAACGATATACGGATATTATAACATTACAATGGATATTAAAAAACAAAATATGTATAAAAATAAAAATATATAATGTAAATTGTATGTGAGTCACTCGCATTGACACGCATTTCGTAACGTCAGCAAGAGTCCACAAAAATAACGCAAATCGTCCATTATTATATATCAAGTGGTTAGTGAATTAATTGTTTCTGTCGAAAAACATATCAGAAATGTAATAAAAGAAAAACTAATAATACAAAATATAAAGAAATTTTAAATCGTAGAAGTAATCTAATATAACATTAGTAATAAAAACATCATAAAATAATGCAAATAGTGTAAAGAGAGTCACTTTTCAAGGCAATAAATTAAAATAAATATAATGTAACAATAACAATTATTATTATTATTATTATTATTATTTTTATCCCTTCCTCATTACACATATTTACCCTTTCCATATTTTTTTTCCCCTTATTTTCTAACTGTTAGTTCCTTTGTACTTAAGATGTCTGTTATTCCAATTTTAAAATTCCTAGTTGAAACATCTTAATTTGGCTCTCATCGCATTTTTCTAATAACACATCAATTATAATTGTACTTGGACACAATTTTACAAGGTAATTTATTATTTTTTAATTTAATTGACACTAAATTAATATTATTAATGTGATGTATAATAATTGTTATTGTTACATTATATTTATTTTAATTTATTGCCTTGAAAAGTGACTCTCTTTACACTATTTGCATTATTTTATGATGTTTTTATTACTAATGTTATATTAGATTACTTCTACGATTTAAAATTTCTTTATATTTTGTATTATTAGTTTTTCTTTTATTACATTTCTGATATGTTTTTCGACAGAAACAATTAATTCACTAACCACTTGATATATAATAATGGACGATTTGCGTTATTTTTGTGGACTCTTGCTGACGTTACGAAATGCGTGTCAATGCGAGTGAGACTCACATACAATTTATATTATATATTTTTATTTTTATACATATTTTGTTTTTTAATATCAGTTGTAATGTTATAATATCCGTATATCGTTAACGATTCTCGCGACTTTTTAAACATTGATAATGACCTAACAAAGGTCGAAACGTTTGTTTTTATTAATTTTATATATTTTTATATTTTTATGTTTATATTAAATTTTATATATTTTTAACACAATGACATAATTAATTTACCATCAATATTATAATTCAACGAATTTTTAGGCTCATAGCTCTGTTTCTTCTTATTATTTTTTAATTTTATTGAGCCTTATTATAATTATATAATAATAAGAAATGTTAACACAGCCATAGAATGAAATAAAAACGATTTTTCTGCGCAATACTTGCTTCTCATTTACACAACAAAAACCAATTACTTACCTCATATGAACAAATTGTAATATATTCTTTCGTTAAATAAAAATTTATCTTTTAAACACAATTGTAAATTGTTTAAACAACCGAATTTGTCGAAATGGAGAAAACAAAATTTTTTTTGTGTTTAAATTGTAAAAAAAAAATCGTTATTGACGATTTCAGCAAATTTATTTATAATCATCTTAAAGAGCATAAAAAACCCTACAATTTAAAAAAAAAAAAGTCCGATAGCATGCGTTGCACAAAAGTTACAGGCTCGACGATTTTCAAACTCAAACAAGCTTTACGGCCGTTCTAATAAATATTTTTAATTTAAATTTGGTACACTTGTTTACGACAATAAGAAGTAACTTTTCCCGCAATATCATTAAAATTGACGAATTAGAAAAAAAATTAAAAAATAAAAACGAAAATTTACCATGTCAGATGGATTTTATTTTTTTTAGAGGTTATGTTGTAACATTTCCGACTAGACTGTGTGTTACTTTTTTGAAGGTAATTTCATGACGAAGATAACGGTATTTTTGTTATTTCTGTACGATGAGTACAACCTGAGATATTCGAAAAAAAACTGATGAAGAAATCGTAAAAAACAGCGTTTTTTAAAAAAATGTTAAATAAACAAATGTTCCGGACCTCGTACAACCGGGAAACTTCACAATATCTTTATTTACATTGTTTTTGACCTATTCCATAAATAAAATCGCTCTTTCAGTACAGTTTCCATTTCGCGTCAAATTTCCGCTAGAATTACTCCACTACATGATCAAGTAACTTATTACATTTTGGTCCACCATCTTGGATCCGCCATTTTGAATTTTAAAAATCTGATGCCGGATTCGTAATCAGCGACCCCGAAAACCCCCGAGTACACAGTTTCACGTTGTTTACGTGACATTTACCATTCACCATGTATTTTTTGTAAAAAAAACCATCATTTTTGCACTTTGTTTATTATTATAAACAAATAAACGCTATAATTGATGACAAACATTAATTTATTTACATTCCCAATCATGTTGTCGAAGTAAGGAAGCAAAAATTTGCACCAAAATTAATTTTTAATTAACTGAAAAATGTAAAAAATGAATTGCAAAAAGGTGTCCTTCCTGAAGGACACCATGCTTGAAACGGTTAAATCGAGATTCTCCCCCTCCTCAAATATTTAGAATGGGGGACATTTCAGATTATTAGAGTTGCATTGCAAAACCAAAAATCTTTCGGCGCGCAATATTTGGAGAGGGGGGACATTTCACATATATTTCTTACTTTGGATAAATATTGCGAAGAATATCACTACGTCGACTCGCCATCCGTATAAGGTAGGCTTCCACTACAATGCTTTACGGATGAGTCCTGTAGTGCAAGCCGGGACGAAACGCCAAAAATTACGTGATATTCTTCGCAATATATTAGAATAAATTATCTGAGTTATTTAGATTTTTAGTTGTAATTTGACTCTTACTTCGCCCTTGTTTAACTTATTGATTAATTAGGGAGAGGGGACATTTAAAAATCAGATTATATTAGAGTTGCATTGCAAGACCGACAATTGTTCGGCGCGCAATTTGGGGGGACTACATATACGTGTATTAATAGAACGTTATTTCCTACTTTGGATAAATATTGCGAAGAATATCACTACATCGACTCGCCATCAGAGGTCTATCGATATTCGCAAATTCTCGTAAGTGCTGAGACACGCGTATATCTCTTTATATAGAATCTCGATTTAATAACTTACCAAGGCGTACAATGTAGGCTTCCACTACAATGCCTTACTGATGAGCCCAGTAGTGGAAGCCGGGACGAAACGCCAGAAATTACGCGATATTCTTCGCAATATACGGGAGGGGCATTTAAAACAGGTCACCTGAATAACTCGTTTGTTTTTGACAATAGAAGAAAAAATGTCAAACAAAAGTTGCTTGGTTTCGAGGGGCATAATGTGATGTCAATAATTGTTTTTTTGGTGGAGGCGCAAAGGATAGGCAAAGGTCAATTTTTTTTTTAAATGGAATGATATATTTTTTTATTTACATTCTGATAGAGCATCTCAAGACGAATACAATGACCTATAATTGAAGGTCATTCAAGGTTACGCAAGGTCAATAATAGAATGTAATGGAAAATAAATTGTTTTAAGGCACTCTTCGAATAATTTCGTGTCTAATTTACTTATTTACGTACTTACCGCTACGACAAGTGTTCAAAATAATGACCCTGAACATCGACGAATAATTTCGTGTCTTTTCTTCTTATCGGTATACCGCTAATCGTTCAAGCGTATGTAAATATTTACATACCGTTTAAATTGAATCGCACGTAGCATTATTCATATTTACTTCATCAGTTTGAATTCATCTATCGATCAAAGTGCGTGTCTTGCAAAGTGCGTGTCTTGCAAAATGCGTTATACGAAAGCGAAAAAAGTCGACATGATTTTCGTTTATGGTGAATGTCGCCAAATTATGAGAGAAGGAGTATGTTTGTATATTGAAAGATTTCCCGATCGTGTCCATCCCTCATTCTGTTTTTTCAAATATAGTACAAACTTTTCAAGAAACCAGAAGTGTGGGTAATAAAAAACGCAAACGAATCAAGAAAGCACCTGACGACGGAAATTCGACGAACATTTTAGCCGCTGTAGCCCTAAATCCACATATCAGTACAAGACAGCTTGAACGTGAAAGTGGTATTAGTCGACGAAGTGTTCTGCGAATACTACATTCCAACAAATTTCATCCCTTCCATATCTCACTTTATCAAGGGTTACATGACAATGATTTTCAAAATCGTGTACAATTCTGTGAATGGACACTACAAAGACTACAAGAAGACGATATGTTTGCCACTAAAATCTTATTTACTGACGAAGCTACATTTACAAACAATGGACAAGTAAATCTTCGCAACATGCACTGTTGGTCGGTAGAAAACCCACATTGGATGAGAGAAGTGGACAAGCAGAGACCTTAGTCTATAAACGTCTGGGCCGCAATTTTTAACGATAAAATAATTGGTCTTCACTTTATCGATGGACCATTAAATAGTCGCAAGTATGCACAGATTTTAACAGAAATATTGCCACTATTATTAGAATATCTTCCACTAAACGTATGACAATAAATGTGGTACCAGCAAGATGGATGTCCTGCTCATTCTGCACGGATTATTACTGAATTCCTAAACAGAAAATTTGGAGATTGTTGGATTGGTCGGTCAGGATATAACAGATGGCCCGCACGTTCCTCAGAACACCTATGGATTTTTATTTGTGAGGAAAGTTAAAACAACAAGTGTACAGCGAAATGCCGACAACAAGAGAAGACATGAAGGAGCGTATAAGAAGAGCTTGCGTTGCGACTAATCCGAATGAAATTCGTCGTACAGTGTTATTTGTGTCGACACGTTTCAGAAAATGCGTCGACGTTCAGGGTCATCATTTTGAACACTTGTCGTAGCGGTAAGTACGTAAATAAGTAAATTAAACACGAAATTATTCGAAGAGTGCCTTAAAACAATTTATTTTCCATTACATTCCATTATTGACCTTGCGTAACCTTGAATGACCTTCAATTGTAGGTCATTGTATTCGTCTTGAGATGCTCTATCAGAATGTAAATAAAAAAATATATCATTCCATTTAAAAAAAAAATTTGATCTTTGCCTATCCTTTGTGCCTCCACCAAAAAAACAATTATTGACATCACATTATGTGCCCCTCGAAACCAAGCAACTTTTGTTTGACACTTTTTCTTCTATTGTCAAAAACAAGCGAGTTATTCAGGTGACCTGTTTTAAATGCCCCTCCCTGTATAATAATAGAATAAATTATCAGATTTAGATTTTAAATTGTAATTTGACTCTTATTCGCCCTGTTTAACGTATTAATTATTATTATATAAAAGAGTCCTTGAAATCTTCAATTTATTTATTGATTATAATTATTTACAGTTTTTAATATATTATTCAACATTAATAAGATCGATATGAGATGCGTAAACAGTATCAATAATTGTTAAATTGTTACAATTTAACTCGTGATATTACTACAATAGTTTATTAGTGTTGCGCGCTTTAAGTCTGTAAAAATTTCGACGAGACCATTGTCTCATTAGGTTTGAAATTTAACAGTCCAATAAGAATTGATATATTGAATTATTACATATTGATATATTGCGTGTGCATACATGCAAGTCACTGTATTATTAAAGACGAAATTAAGTATTTTTCTAAAGCAAACAACGCGGAATGTAAACTTACAATACGGTCAGATACTTCAGATTTGCCGTTGATGCGATCATATGACATTAGATAACAATTTTTGGAAAATCTATCCAATATTACGAGATAAGTATATATGATCAAATAGTTAATCATAATATCGATATACATCAATAATTGTCTTGATGTAACTCGATACTTTGATATTAATCAGAAAAATTGTGACAAAAACATCGCAAATTTAAATTCAAATTATCAAAACAACTTTTAAGATTGCACTAGATCGCTGTCTCTCATTAATCTATCACTAACTGTACGTATACGTATGTACAATAACAAAAATATGATTATTCGAATAATCAAGTTACTTGAATCACCGTCTAAACCTCACTGACGGATAAACTCAAAAGATTCACAGCGAAAAGCTCGTGATGTATGACGCAAGAGAAGTGTCTATAGCACCATCCACGTAAGATCTCCGAAAGTACTTAAATAAATATAAAATTATTTCAGGGAGACTATAGAAATAACAACCTAGATTGCTATGAATAGTGATAGGCATACGAATATATGTACCAATATTCAAGTAAGATTTAAAAATTGATGTAGTAATGAATCGCGAATCTATTTTGAATTTCTTCTGATTTTCCAGTAGATACTTATTTTCGTAAGACCATATGAAAATATGAATTATAGCCCACAATACTGTTTAGTAGATTTCATAACTTTAATAACTTGCAAAAAACGCTGCACATGCAAGTGTCATGTTTGTTCATTAATCTACTTTTATATATACATTATTGATCAAACTTAAGAAGCAAGAGTAATGAGAGAGAAAACAAATGTAAAAGAAATGCTCAGAAACATAAAATAATTCTTTTTTTTTTTTTTTTTTTTTTCAAAAAAATATAATGTAAATATAATTTAATAAAATCTAAATCATAAATCATAATATCATTCATCTCAATTTTTTTTATAATCAACGTTAACAAGCGAAATTATTTTATATATTTTGATTATTTTTTATTGTAAAATATGAATTAAATAAAAAACATTTTATAATTAAGAAAGATTACAGGACTCTTAATATTCAAGATACATACAGAGATATAAAAAGGCTAATCAGAATCGATTGGAATAATATTCAAATTCTAGACGAGAAGCCGTGTTATAACAAGCGTTTTTGTCTCAGAAATGCTTAATATTAAAAAACAGTCTTATCTTACAAACGGATTTCATAAATCATATATTCCGATTATAAACAAGGGTTGACTTTGCATTATCAGGATCTTTCGTATTATAGTTTCGTTTGTTGAGACAGATAGACAAATTCACGTATTTTATAATTCTGACATTTTACAATTAATGTGATAATTAATTCTTTTATTACCGTGGACATCATTATTGACGATTAATTTAACGACATGGATTTATCTTACTTTATGGATTCAGAGGTGAATATTTTACCAGAGAGACGCTCTGTCTTGTTTTTATATATGGGGCATTCCAGGATCTTTCGTATTATAGTTTCGTTTGTTGAGACAGATAGACGAATTCGCGTATTTTATAATTCTGACATTTTACAATTAATGTGATAATTAATTCTTTTATTACCGTGGACATCATTATTGACGATTAATTTAACGACATGGATTTATCTTACTTTATGGATTCAGAGGTGAATATTTTACCAGAGAGACGCTCTGTCTTGTTTTTATATATGGGGCATTCCACGCCAAGAGGGCCACCCATTTTGCGAAGCTTCATGGATTTCGTTCATATTGCTTGAACTTGAACAGTTTGATGAATAAAGTCTCTATGCCGAATAATATACCTGTAGGCCAACTGGTTGCCGAACTATAGAGCCGTCAATTTTTGGGCTTTCTCGTCGCAGCGCTCTTTTCGCTTGTTATTAGTGGGCATGAAAACTCTTACTCCCAAACGAATGCGTGTACCATTAAGTCCTTTTAGAGTAACAAAATAGAGACCTGGAGCTACATTTTGAGCTATATTAAAAGAAAATTGAGACTGGCCTTTTAGGCGCGCCGCCATTTTGAAGATTTCAAAGCTGAAAAACATCGTCGTAAACCGGTCTGATCAAAAAAAGAATATTCTTACGTGAAAGAGCGTTCAATTTTCTATAAGAATACGTCTGCACTTCATTTTCAAAATTGCCTTTCATGCCCACTAACGACAAACGAAAAGAGCGCTGCAACGAGAAAACCCAAAAATTGGGTGGCCCACTTGGCTTGGAATGCCCCATATATTAAAACGTATTTTTATGTTCTTATTGGAACGATTGTTTATTTTTAAAAAATTTAAAATTTCTCAAGTACTCTGTTTAATTTTAAATAAATGATTTTTTGGAACTAAATTCGACATCCTTATCTATCTTTATTTACAAAATACACCAATCTAGATCACTGGCCTTAGCCTATTTCTACTGTACTATTTTCATCCAACTGAGACACGAGAGAAGGGAAAAAATAAAATACGTAAGACGGAGAAACTAGAAAACTAATAGCACTCGGTCTACATTCAATGTAATAATGTGCGATATCGCATAAAACAAATTTGTTTCTAAAGTCAATATGCTAAATATAATCATTACCATTCATTTTAATGATAAAATCAAAACGTTAACAAAATGCAATTCTAATAATAAAAAAATGATTAGACTATACATGATAAGACTAAAATGATGACAAAATTAAAATAAAAAATAATTTGAATTTTTCATATTGTAGTATTTCTCTATATAATGGAATGTGTGTGCGTGCGTGTATAAATATAATATTAAAAAAAAACACATAGGAACTTACAGTCTCAACATATCTCATTGCTCAAAGTGAAAATTACGTGATATGGACCGTTATAATTATTATTGAAATAGTTATTAATGAATGACATCTCTTGTCTGCAGGCAACTTATGTAATCCCTTACGGAAAAAAACTATTGGTAAATGGTGAAATGGCCAATAGTAATTTGGCCAATAGTTAGTACTGTTGGTGAATAGTTACTATTGATCATTAGTTACTGTTGGCCAATAGTTACTATTGGTCAATAGTCCCTCGTAAAAAAGGTCAGTTTTCTCTAATTACTGTTAGATTGTTAAAATAAGTATTACTAATTAGCATCAATTTTAGAATAAAATCGTGAAAAAAAAAATTTTCCTCGAGAAAAATTATCCTAAATTCAGGAATTAATTTTTTTTCATTATGCTTCCCAAACGGTCACCCCATCCGAAGACGAACCATGACTCGCATGCTTAACCTTGACAATCGTACGGGAACTGCTGTACTTCGATGACCCACGAATCTGTATATGTCAACGTCTATATAATTGTGATATATCTGTTCAATGGAAATATTAAAAACAGATGGTTATGTGTTTATATGATAGTGTATGTATTA
>NW_017278966.1:0-8647 GCF_001594065.2 Cyphomyrmex costatus | reverse complement strand
TAGTGTATGTATTATTTCCGCAAGTGTAATGCGCATGACGTATCATTTTTTATCTTTGTTTTTCATCGAATATTAAAGGATATAATGATACATCAAATAATAATGCACAAATAATAACAAATAATTGATTAAAATCGATTTCTTTATTCAAATTTGTATAAAAATTATTTCCGCAAGTGCAGAAATGTATTAGGCGAATAGTTACTATTGGATCCAATATTATTCAAACTATTGGAGTCCTAATAGTAACTATTGAAGCATCAATAGTAACTATTGGAGTCCTAATAGTAACTATTGAAGCATCAATAGTAACTATCTGGAGTCTCAGTAGTAACTATTGGAGTCTCAGTAGTAACTACTGGAGTCTCAATAGTAACTACTGGAGTCTCAGTAGTAACTACTGGAACACCAATAGTAACTATTGATTCTTAATAGTTTTTTTTCCGTAAGGGATGTAAATTGGGAATTAATAAACAGTTTAAAATTGAAACATCTTAACTATCGCGAGTACAAGAGTATTTTAAATTCAAGTAATATTCCACTAAAGTTTCAAGACTCTCGCATAGAAAATTATATAATTGTGTTCTCGATATTGCTTATTATTTATATATTTGTATACATTATTTTATCTACTATTTTTTTCACCAAATGATTAATTGTTTATATAGCTTTGACTTTCGAAGAGAGTCAGATAAAGGTTTACTTATTACAGAAATCGAGATTAATTGATAAGAGGAGGTTCTTCTAAGTGAATGCATAAGTGAATTTAATGCTACATAAGTAGTATAAAGGAAATTAATTTACAGTAGTAATACATTAAAAATAATGCGTTGAAATTAAGCCTTGTTGTTACAATTGTGATTCAAAACATGTACACCCACGGTAATTGATTCTGTCCCTCGGAAATTTTCACAAAATGAAAAGTGACCTCCTTTCTATATTAATTGTCACTATTCATGCACGATAAGATTCAGTCGTAACGTTAATCGTGCATGGATTGTGACAATTAATATAGAAAGGTGGTCATTTTTTATTTTGTGAAAATTCCGAGAGACAGAATTAATTACCGTGGGTGTACAACAATTCTTGAGTCAGCTTTACATTATCTTTTTACGACCCACTGCTGCCAACCGAAGGTTGGCACAAAAAGGAGCAGTATGCGTTTCACCGAAGCGGATCGGTTGTCAGCTAAGATCTCCGTAACTACAATATAATATTCATAACTTTTGGCTAAGACTTCTTATTGACCAAGCTTGGTTTAAAGCATATAATTGCCATGATTTTCTTTTCTATAATAAAGAAGTATTTTTTATCAACATGCAATTTGATAGGTTAGAAATCAATCCTAGTGGTATGTATGTTCTCTGATTGGCTGTCGGATGAATCTAGAAACTAAATTCATTAACTAATGATTAACCAATAACCAATAAGCAGGGAAGTTTAGTGACTTACAGTTACAGTCAACACACATCTAGTCTGTTCGTATTGTATGTGCCTATTTGCACTTTGTTTCTCTTTCTTAAGTGCAATCAGGATTTCGTGCAACACGAGCAGATCTATAGTTGGCGGATAATTAGAGGTTAAATCTTAGATCATATAGTACTAGAAGGAGAATAGTCTCTTGAAAGTGAAGGCGAGTAGATAGACAGAGAAAAATAGATTAAGATCGTAGTTGGTAATGCGCATGACTGTAGGGAGAGAATGCGCCCGCAAGCGAATTACACACAGCTGTTAGCTGCAGTACATTTGATATATGAATTTAAGGTTAAGGTTAAACGGCTAATAAACTATTTTGCCAATAAACTTTACTCGTAGAACAGAATCAAAGACAGTTCGCGAATAATCGACGTGCTTTCTAGCATCCACGGTGGATAATCCATCGCGCACGCGTATGGAGTATGCGCATTACAATCTACGATCTTCATTTCTCCACCTTGTACATACATACAATCTATGATTTTCATCTCTCCATTCTTGTCAACTTCTCGGCTTCAACCGAATGTATGTATCATACATACACGGATTATATGCCTATGCTCCTTCCTGTACTATATATGTTCTAAGAGTTAAATCATCGACATATAGGCCTGGTTTAAATCGTGCACTTGATACGCGTACTAACTGGTTACTTTCTATTAAATTATCTTAATTTCAGCAATGTATTTAAAGAATGATGTATAAAATTGATACAATACGCATCAAAATGTTTAACTAAATACGTTTATTGTGTATACATTTACATATATCGCTGAAATTAAGATAATTCAATAGAAAGTAACTAATTAGTACGCGTATCAAGTGCACGATGTAAACCAGGCCATAGAATAGACCGCTGATGGTAGTGGTGGGGGTAGAAAGACGAGTAGAGTGAGAGGCAAAAATAATATGATCGTTCTTTCTCTGTTTACTGATAACTACTGGTTACTATTGGTCGCTGTAAATCCAACAACCAATCAAGCTTCAGAAAACAGAGAAAGAACGATCATATTATTTCTGCCTCTCACTCTACTCGTCTTTCTACCCCCACCACTACTATCAGCGGTCCATTCTATATGTCGATGGGTTAAATCTATTTGTCATAATCATGGATTATTAAAATCATAGATGTATAAAACAATAAATGAATAGATGTATATGATCGATTGAGTCTCGTGAGGACACTCGAGCGGGACGGACGTGTTTCGCCCCGTCTCGAGATATATTGCGCCTCGACCAATATTTTTGAAAAATGCTGCCGACTTCGACTGTGCATTGCATTTCTTATTACGAGAGTCCTCTCATTCGTCTTGGCGCGTGGTCGTGCGGTGCGGAGAACGTTTTACGGGCACCGTAGCCATAGGCGTCCAGTGCTGGGGAGGACGCGCCATTCTTTCCGTTATTGCATCATTCATTTATACCCGTGTTTGCCCGGTTCGAGGCGACCGGTGCTTTTATTTTTACAATACGATTTATTAATATTTTTCGTGGACCTCAGTGGCCTAGTTTCAGCCCGGTGGGCTGCCTGGCCAATAATCAAGGAAAAAGAAGTATATGATCGATGCCAAAAAATCGACGCGGAAAGGGATCTCACCAATGAGAAGCATAACCAAGTGCAGCGCTAAGCGCACATGTTGCACCTTTATCACTCCTCGAGATCAATTGTGTATTTCGAAATGACGTGAAAATTACAAAATTATACAAAAATGAGCAAATTTTTACTAGGATACTTATAATATCATTGGTCAACTAATAAATTCGTTCAATTTTATAATTTTGACTTTATTTCAAGAAACACAATTGCACGCAACGTAATCGAACTCAAGAGTACCAATCGGAATCCCGTATTACAAGTAACAATGAATAGGACTTTTAATTTATTAGAGATTTTTTAGGAACTTTTTAAAAAGAATCATTTCCATCATTGCAAACTCCTTGCAATATTGCAATATGTAATAATATTATGTATAGATATATATGTACACTAGGGTGTCCGTTATTTTGGCGATTTTCGAAATTTGTACGGGACCCCCCCTAACTTTTTAGTAAAAAAATAACAAAAATTTTGGCGCTAATAAAAAGTTTCTGCGATGATTCTAAGTGGAGGCTCATCGATGTTGAAAATTAACCCGTAAATCTTATGGGAAAAAACATTTTTTTAGTATTTCTTCGGGCATTTCCACCGCAGTCAGTCTAAAAATCCAGCAAGTGAGATATCTTTTCTTGAATGTTTTCCACGTGAAATGAGCCTAGGCGGAACAAAATCGATCAATTTCCGGCCGAGTTATTCCACTTTGAACTTCAATAATTTTTCATCCAAAAAATGAGAAGAGCCTAAATTTCTCAATAAAATTACAGTAGCTCTGTTAGAATGCATTTTAAAATCATGAACCATTGAATTTCACATTCCTTATAGTTTTGCGATTAAAATGACCACCTTACAAGTTAAAAACGATAATTTGTAGCCGAATTACCGCAGTTTTTATGAAGAAGTTTTTTTTTACTAAAATCAGGTGAAGGAAATGAAGGTTTAGTTTATTCGCTATAACTCGAGAGAAAAAAATCGTAAGTTATTGCACGAAATACGATCATATTCCTTACGTTTTTTCCTTTCGAAAGCCATACCTGTCGTCATTGAAAAAAAATTTCTGGACGCCATACGGTCCCTTTAATATTGCTGTTCTTCGAACGCGAGAAATCTGCAAGCTGATAAATATCTTTCTTATTAATTGTCCCGTGCACTTTTCGTTACCTGCAATTTTTTTTATTTCAAATTTGGCAATTTCATGTTGTTTGTGATATTAATTCTTTGATATGACAAAAAATTTCGAAATTGAAAATTGTGAATTACATTAAGTAATCTTAATTTGTTGCTAATTAAGTAATCGTAATTTAATCTTAATTGTTATAATAAGAAAGATATTTATCAGCTTGCAGATTTCTCGCGTTCGAAGAAGAGCAATATTAAAGGGACCGTATGGCGTCCAGAAATTTTTTTTCAATGACGACAGGTATGGCTTTCGAAAGGAAAAAACGTAAGGAATATGATCGTATTTCGTGCAATAACTTACGATTTTTTTCTCTCGAGTTATAGCGAATAAACTAATCCTTCATTTCCTTCCTAACCTGATTTTAGTAAAAAAAAACTTCTTCATAAAAACTGCGGTAATTCGGCTACAAATTATCGTTTTTAACTTATAAGGTGGTCATTTTAATCGCAAAACTATAAGGAATGTGAAATTCAATGGTTCATGATTTTAAAATGCATTCTAACAGAGCTACTGTAATTTTATTGAGAAATTTAGGCTCTTCTCATTTTTTGGATGAAAAATTATTGAAGTTCAAAGTGGAATAACTCGGCCGGAAATTGATCGATTTTGTTCCGCCTAGGCTCATTTCACGTGGAAAACATTCAAAAAAAGATATCTCATTTGCTGGATTTTTAGACTGACTGCGGTGGAAATGCCCGAAGAAATACTAAAAAAATGTTTTTTCCCATAAGATTTACGGGTTAATTTTCAACATCGATAAGCCTCCACTTAGAATCATCGCAGGAACTTTTTATTAGCGCCAAAATTTTTGTTATTTTTTTACTAAAAAGTTAGGGGGGGTCCCGTACAAATTTCGAAAATCGCCAAAATAACGGACACCCTAATGTACACACATATAGCTTTTAAAAGAATGAAATAAAAGAATTTTAAAAATAAATTTAAGACATAACCTTAAAAAAAATTAAAACTAAATAAAATTAAAAAAACAAAGCTTTTAAAAGTATGAAATTAAATTAAAAATAAAATTGATGAAAACTAATATAAGGAACGAAAAAGTTAATGATATAAAACTATAAACTAAAGAAAAATTGACAAAGGTAATAAAATTAATAAAAAACGAAAATATTAAAAACTAAAAAAATTAACAACAAAACTAAGAAACTATATAAACTAAAAAAAAACTAAAAATTAAAAAAATAAAAATGTAGATTGTAATAAGGCTCAAAAAATTTAAAACTAATGGAGAGAAACAGGGTTACGAGCCAATAAATTCGTTAAATTCTTTTTTTTTTATTTATTCTAATATGTTGCAAAGAATATCACCTAATTACATTACAAAAATTAAAAAAATAAAAAAACTAAGAAACTATATAAACATTAAAAAATCTAAAAATTTAAAAACTGAAAAACTAAATAAAAAAACTAAACAAAATTAAGAAAATTTAAAAAAATCTAAAAAAAGTAAAAACTGAATAATGACATAAAACTTAAATAACTATTAAAAAAACAAAAAATTAAAAAATTTAATACAAAAATAGAAACTTTACAAGAATTAGTTTAAAAAAAAAAAACTTCCGACTGCTGTCAAAAGTGAGTTACATTAACAAACTAAAACTTAACAAACTAATAAAAGGAAAAATTTTAAAATTAACAGAAAATAAGAATAAGAAAATAATAAAAAACTAAAAAATTGGAAACTAATAAAAAACTAAAAATTATTTAAAAAGTCTGGTTTAAAAAGTTTAAAATAATTTAAAAAGGTAGATTTAATTAATAACAATATACATAAATCGTAGAAATCTAGTTTAAACGGTTTAAAATAAGGGTCGCAACACATAATAAAAAATATACATTAAATAAACTAGTTTAAAATAACCAGTTAAAAAGTTTAAAATAATAAATAAAGATATAATTTTTCTAAAAGTGTTTAATAAAAATAAAATTTAAAAAGTAAATGCAAAAACTGGACCTTACACATTTAATTTTAATATATCTTTAGCACATTACATAAATTAGTATACAGAAAAAGAATTTTATACTTTATATAATTATTTCTATTATGCTATAATTAATTACATAATTTAAAACAGCAGTCGGGAGACGCCACGCCAAATTTTGTTTCTTATACTTGGGCTGCATTCGGGTAGCGCGCTATTAGCGCCATTTGTGTGGTACGTCCTTGTCTCACGTCTAATGGACGACGAAGATAAAATGAAACAAATAGCGCTAATAGCGTCTCCCCGAATCTAGCCTTGATATATTAATTATATTTATTTAATATATATATTCAAACACATATGCTTACGTACATACACGTAATGTGTATGTATACTTTCATACTGAATAACTTTTTACGACCGACTGCTGCCAACCGAAGGTTATATATTAATTAATATTATAAGACAGATAATATGGCGGAGAAATAGTAAATTTGGCGTGGCGTCTCCCGACTGCTGTTTTAAATTATGTAATTAATTATAGCATAATAGAAATAATTATATAAAGTATAAAATTTTTTTTCTGTATACTAACTTTTATGTAATGTGCTAAAGATATATTAAAAATAAATGTGTGGGTCCAGTTTTTGTATTTACTTTTTAAATTTTATTTTTATTAAACACTTTTAGAAAAATTATACCTTTATTTATTATTTCAAACTAGTTTATTTAATGTATATTTTTTATTATGTGTTGCGACCCTTATTTTAAACTGTTTAAACTGGATTTCTATCATTTATGTATATTGTTATCAATTAAATCTATCTTTTTAAATTATTTTAAACTTTTTAAACCAGACTTTTAAAATAATTTTTAGTTTTTCATTAGTTTCCAATCTTTTAGTTTTTTATTATTTTCTTATTCTTATTTTCTATTAATTTTAAAATTTTTCTTTTTATTAGTTTGTTAAGTTTTAGTTTGTTAATGTAACTCACTTTTGGTAGCAGTCGGGAGTTTTTTTTTTTTTTTAAACTAATTCTTGTAAAGTTTCCATTTTTGTGTTAAATTTTTTTATTTTTTGTTTTTGAATCAATTACATTCTCTCCACTGTACTCCTTGAATTTTTGGAATTAAGGAGATTGAACACAAAATGCTCCCCCAGACGTTTTTACACACTAAACTAAAAAAGGCGATAAAGAGGATTCGATTTACGAATATTTCGGGCATTTAGAACCATGTGACAGCAAGATTTATGCGAAGGATCAATCAATCACTTCATGTATTTTCACCTATTGCGTACAATATTGTCAAGTGTTGCTATAATGGATTGCTATATATTGCTAGTATATTGTCAACATATTACTAGTATTGCCAGTATATGCCTGTGCTAGCAATACATTAGCCATATTTGACAAAATTGTTTGCAATAGATAATAAATATAACAATACATGAGGTGATTTTTATTCTCGTATTTAAACCCACACGGTCAGTGATACTAATCAGTAACAATACTAAGAGTATGCACATCAATATTTTTAATATTTTTACAATTTTGTACAATTAGTATTATTGACAACATATGTTACTTTAATTTTACGTACATTTATTGTGTGCTGTGACACTGTGTGTCACACTGACAAATTGTGACATGGATCCAAATAAAGCGATATACTGCGATGCTCGAGAATCAAAATCCAGAAGATCATCAGTACTTATTCCATGTTAATCCATCAATATTAACCATACACAATCAGTACATTGTCAGTATTTGTTAATATTGATAATATTCTTGATCGTGTAACCATGTAGGATCACTTTAATAGTAATATTCAAAGATGACTTTTCACAGAGTGAAAGGGGGGTGGGGATAATATATATATTACTTCATAAATATTGCGAAAAATATTACTACGTCGACCCGCCATCAGAGGTCTATCAATATATTCGCAAATTCTCGCAAGTGCTTTGATACGCGTACATCTCTTCATATAGAATTTCGATTGAATAACTCTTGCAGGCGTATAAGGTAGGCTTCCATTACAATGCCTTACTGATGAATCCAGTAGTGGAAGCTGGGACGATACGCCATAATTACCTGATATTTTTCGCAATATATTAAATTAATTTAATAAGATTTTTAACGTAATTGGTTCATTGCCCTGTTTCGCTATATTATTTAAAAAGCATTCATAATATTAAAGGATTCTAAAATTACAATATTTGTAGGACCGTTGGAATTTCAAACAATAATTGAATAAAGGCCGAATGACGGTCAAGCAAGATTTAGGTTGCTACAGTAATGTGTGAATTTTATTTACCACGTATGTAGTCTTCTTTAATCGCGCGCCGAAATATTTTCAGTCTTTTACAAACGCAACTCTAAATAACTACCTTAGTAATAAATAAGATGAAAATAAGCAAGGACTCTCAATAAAAATAATCAACATAAAATAGAAAGGGCG
>NW_017278965.1:0-365 GCF_001594065.2 Cyphomyrmex costatus | reverse complement strand
CACTATCTCTAGACCAATTGAATCTTCCCCCTGCGCTAATAGTGCGCGACTCTCTAACTCCTCTAAGTCTTCTAAATCTTCTAAATCGCTTAGATCTTCGAGCTCACTCGAATCTCAAACTCTTCCTTCTTGTGCTGAACCTAAAAGCACACAACCTTGCGACGGATCTAACTCTTCGCCAAGTACCATCCATAATTCCAATTCGGTATCGGTGAAAATCCCTCGTAAGGTTTCTAAGGAAATCTCCCTACGCCTCTATTCTACTCCTTCGAATTCATTGGTCGAACCAAATAATTTCAAATCATTAGAGTTAGCGAACGATAATAACCAATCGTCGGGTTCTAAGGTTATTAACTGTATCAATA
>NW_017278964.1:0-511 GCF_001594065.2 Cyphomyrmex costatus | reverse complement strand
GGGTCTCTTCCTTTCCAACCCTGCCATTGTCAGCGTCGTCATAGTTGACGCTGATGTTTTGGAAATGGCCGATTTTTCTACTGTTGATGCTACCAGTAACACTGGTGCTTCCACGGATACTGGTGCTTCCATGACTTTTGTTGTCATTGTTTCCTTAGGCGTCCTTGGCGTTGTACACTTACAGATGCTGCTCTCGCTTCTTGCTGAAAACAAAAAAAAAACATTGAAATGCTTGTTGATGAAGGTAATTCTACGACACACACACACACGCGTGCGCGCACGCGCGTGTGTGTGTGTGTGTCGTAGAATTACCTCTGTAGAAAGAGAACGAGAAGGTTCTCTTCAGTGCAACGATGATGCGAACAATAATCGCACTGAAAATAACCTTATTAGAAGTAAAAATGATTATTGCACGCAAAGATATAGAGAATGGACTGCGCGATCCCACATGTAAGTAGTATCAAAATGTGTCGACGAAAATGAGAGAGAGGGTCCGTGGAAGACGGCCATC
>NW_017278963.1:0-1238 GCF_001594065.2 Cyphomyrmex costatus | reverse complement strand
ACCTCCGAGGGGGGAACTGAAGAGGGGTCCTTCTCAGAAGGAAGAGAGAACTCGGAAGCCCTCGAGCTCGAAATCCCAGGAAAACCAGTGCCCCGGAAAACTGTGACGGCAGCACAGTAGGGGGTAGGAAACTGGTGGGGAGTACGAAATTTTCATTGAAGGAAGCCTCAGCGTTACTTGATTGAGCAATTGTCGGGACGACAATTTTCAAGAGGGAGGGCAGTGTTACGTGCCCGAATCGTCACCCGCTATACTACAGGATCGACCGTCTCGAATAGAAGAAGAGCGCGTTGCCTCTGGCGATGGGCGCGCTTCTGTTTTATGACTTGGAGAGAAACTGTCGAAGCTGACGGACGAGTTTCTCTCTCTCGGAGTTTCTTTAACCGTTACTATTGTTCTGTGTTCTCTGTTCACAATAAATATCTTGTTTACTCCTTCTTTGACGCGTTGCTTATTTCGGCGACTCGGGTGTGCGCGTTCGCGACGCGAGAGTCCTCCGCGGAACGAACGCGCGAGTGTAACAATATTATTAATTAAAGGTGCCAGTACAAAATGAACATACCATACAAAAAGTGTATGCAACTTTCGGCCGATTTTCGAATCGCCTCCGCTGTCCCCCTCACCTCACCGCGCTCGAATTTGGCAAGTCACCGGTTCACTTCTTTCGTCTTCTTTCGCAGAAATCGATAATTGGCTCCAAAATTGGATCGGCTCCAAAGACGAGTCATTTTTTCGAGATGGAATTCGAAAATTGCCTGAGAGATGGGAAAAAATAGTAGCCAGTGATGGACAATGCTTTAATTAATCTGTTCATTCATTTTGTTTTGAAATAAATGCATATTTGAAAAAAAAACGGGCCGAACTAATTTGTACTCCCAATAATATTCGATTTTTTGTGTTATTTCGCTGGAAAAATATTTTTTATTTTAGGCAGAAACTCTAGAACTTTTCGAGATGCATTCGAAACTGTGTCGAAATTTTCATTTTTTTAAAATAATGTCCTAACTTCACAGAGGTCATTTTTAACTCTTGATTGCGCAGTTATAATAGAGAATGATTAGTAATTTCACCTACATTACATTTACCTTCATTACATTTACCATTCAAATGGAATGAAGTTTCCGATAAATATTATTTGGATTTACTATCTGATAGTAAAAATCATGACGTGATAGTTTATAGTTACTAGAAACTTCATTTACTATGTGCGTCGCGAACAGTCGGCGGACTCTTTAAGG
>NW_017278962.1:0-538 GCF_001594065.2 Cyphomyrmex costatus | reverse complement strand
CACTAATTCAAAACTATTTTTGATCGAACCGTATTTATTGTGAGTTATGCTTTTTTCAATAATCTTTTTAAAAAATCTGCCAATGGATATAATGGAATGTTAATACAGCTGACTATTATTCTAAGTGGATAACCTGATTTATGTATTTTGGTAAGCCCATACGATCTCGGCAATACACCATCAGTAACTAAAAGTTTTCTATAAACGGAATGATCTATATATCCTTCATTCTTCAATCTAACCAAAGTTTCTCTTGTACAATTTGTTAATCTTTTTAATGGATCTTTATTAATTAAAACGTAAGTATTCGTGTCAGAGAGTATTTCATTCATTTTATCATTATATTCATTAATATCTAATATAACAGTAGCATTTCCTTTGTCAGCCTTTGTGATTAAAATATCTGGGTGTTCTTTTGAAAATGTTTTTTCCGTATTATATAAATTTTTAATATTGATTGAATTATTGTAACAATAAGTTTTTGACACCTTTAATTCCTACCATAGTAGGATTAAATTTACACTTGAAGAAAGCATTG
>NW_017278961.1:0-311 GCF_001594065.2 Cyphomyrmex costatus | reverse complement strand
AGGCTGTCCGTACTGACGATATGCTTGCATTTCTGAAACAAGCTAAAATTTTAAATAATATCTGCAGTGACCAATTGTTTAAATCTTGTATAAATAAGTTATAAGAGAGTACGATGACGACTAACTACATTTGCGTCTTTCACGACTTTAAATAAAACGATATATAAACGAGGATATCCTTATAAAATATTTTTCGTTGTTTGTCGATCATTTACACGTTACTGTAATTTGACATTTAAAATCCATATACTCTAAAGGAATAATTATTTATTTTTTAGAATCGAACATTGCAACTACAATGCCATATTAAC
>NW_017278960.1:0-576 GCF_001594065.2 Cyphomyrmex costatus | reverse complement strand
ATATGCAGTTATCAAAGAGATCAAGCCATCGTCGTCGCTAGCTAATTTGTTATAAACAAAAGGAGTTCAAAAGACGATGCGCCCGTTGCTAGGTGAGCGCAACCACCCAGGCAGCGCGCTCCAGCCGGACCCCGGCCACTTCGCCGGTAATAGCGTTCGCCCGAACAACGTTTATCGTGTAATTTTTCAATCACTTATGACATCAGGATTCAATATAACTGAGGTGACTTGTATTGATTTAATATAACTGAGGTGACCACTCTGGAGTCTTAATACTGTTCAAATAATTGCTTATTAAAACTTAGGGTAATTATACAGAATAGGGGCCTCCCGTCCAATGATCTTGACTTTAGTATATGTTATGAAGGTCATAAGCCTCATTCAGGGTTGCCACAAATATTTAATCGTAAAATTTCCTGACATTTCCTTGATTTACTGATAAAATTTTAAAAATTAATTTAAGAAAATTCAATTAAGTATTATTTTACACCTCTACTATTTAGGAGCGAGTTCCAGTTCATCTCTCCCCTTTCAAGGGGCACACGACTTACCATGCGAAGCGACCTTCACCCACTC
>NW_017278959.1:0-291 GCF_001594065.2 Cyphomyrmex costatus | reverse complement strand
TACTCCGCCCACGTCGCACGGCAGTATAAAACACGATCCGGCGGCAAACGTTATCACATACGCCTTAATGCAGACGGCACGGTCCGCTTCATAAAATTAAGATAATGTGCTTCTAAATTCAAGCACTGTTAAAGGGGGGGGTGATGTAACGATGCATCCCCCATCGTTCTGGCTAACCACCCAGCCGAACGCCGCTGCATCGCTGATTGCGATGCAGTGATGAGGAATGCGCATAGCGCCCGATAAAATAGCGAACATAATTCGCAGGTACAAAGCGGCAGTAACGGCCGC
>NW_017278958.1:0-687 GCF_001594065.2 Cyphomyrmex costatus | reverse complement strand
AGCCGTGGTGGTTGATAAAATTTTTATTTTTGGAATCTGACCACCACGACATAACAGTTGAATATAAACTTCTTCCTCCTTAGGCTCGACATCCTCGAGTTCACAATTTCCGACGTCTAAAAGCGAGAGCGTGGAGATGTTGAAACCATCTCCGCTGGTTGCACCACAGTCGTAGCCTATGAGGCCATAGCTCATCGGAGCGAAGAGGATGAAGATCAGAAGTGAATGCATGATGATCATGTACTGTCAGTGTCGTCCGAGGCCGAATCCTCCGATGGCCGGTTTCCTCCTTCTCTATCTTCCGTGGTGGTGGGGGCTCGCTTGAGTTTGTTCATGTGCTATACGTGTACTTCTATTATTAATTTGTAATTTAACGTTACTATTGTTTAGCACTTTTATTATTCTATAAGGACCGACATATTGTGGTCCTAGTTTGTCAGTTGGTTCCTTTAGTAAAAACACTTTATCGTTTACGGCGAAATCGCACTGGTTAGTTTTTTTATCATAATATGTTTTGGATTTACACTTTGCTCTGACTAAATGCTTACGTGCTAACACTTGTGTTTCCTTAATTCTATCTATTAGGGTAAGTAATTAGAGTAACTTTCATTGGTTACATTAGCACATGATTGATTACTTGTAGGCGTACGTGCTACCTTTCCGAATATTAATTCATATGGTGTATAC
>NW_017278957.1:0-454 GCF_001594065.2 Cyphomyrmex costatus | reverse complement strand
TGCGGGAATATACTTCTCTCTCTTTCTCAGTTTACTTTGAACGTTGTGCGCATGCGTCGGATTTATTGCCTCCATCAATGAAATAGAAGGATAAATATTGTATATATGAAGGAAAAAGTGATATTGATTCCGCTTGATATAACCTTGTTACAGTTAACAGAGTCAGTTTTGTCGGAATAAATAAATTAATCCTAAATTTTTTGCACTTAGAAGAGTGAAATTTTTCACTTGAGAAAATTCAGAGAGCATCAATACGTAAACAAGCCACAGTAAATATTAATCGTTCATATAACTGATTTTATACCTATGCAAACTGATGTTTTCAGTCGCATTAGGCTTCCCACCACATAAATAACATATCTGGACTATTTTGCCTGTATACAGTACATACATTTGTAACGATGCATCCCCCCATCGTTCCTACATACCATCCCGTCGGACGCCGCTGCATTGC
>NW_017278956.1:0-345 GCF_001594065.2 Cyphomyrmex costatus | reverse complement strand
GAAATGTAACAAACGTTTATTATTCCTCAACGTATATTTTTAAGTGATACTTAAACTAAACATGAAATTGATAGAAATACTTTTAAATATAAAAATCCTTTTTCTACAAGTATTTCATTTTTTGCGGTCCTGTAAAACATAGTTAACGTAATTTTTTAAATAAATATTTGTTAGGATCTCATATTTTCAACATTTCTTAAGAGAAATATTGTTTGCACATAAAAAAACAGATATTTCTAACGATTTTTTTTATCAAATCTACGAAAATGTGTTTTTTCCCCGTATAGAATACATGGGAAACTTCAGAGGCTCGGCGGCACCATTAAATATCAACCGATTAAAAAA
>NW_017278955.1:47569-55278 GCF_001594065.2 Cyphomyrmex costatus | reverse complement strand
GCGAATTTTAATCTGTTCGATTTTAATGTATTAATATTTGAATTCATTATATTTATAATTTTTAAGAAAACTATTTGGCTCTTTTCTCTTATTTTTAACTTATTTATTTAATTTTATTCCTAAGTACTTTAATTCGTTAGGATCTCTAACTAGTTGTTTTAGTTTAATTTGATCAGTTTTGTTGTCTAAGACTTGAGCATTTCTTAGTAATGTGATGTTTACATTAGGTAAATATGATTCTATTATTTTTGTTCGTTCTAATAGTCGAGATCTGATAACAACATCTGACGTTATTAGTTTACAGTTATTTTGTAATGTTATTTTACCCGTGTTTTCTAAAATTTCTTTTGACTCTGGATAATTTTTACATTTAATTGTAGCTACCTTTTTTGTGGGTGCTGAGAATAACCAAGAGTTCTCCAGTTTTTTCCATAATACGCTATCCGCTGTCACAAATTTATGATTACAATGTTTATATTGGTTTTCGGCTTTTAAGTACAATTGAATTTCGCATATCGCATCGGAAATTATTCTATTAATAGCATGATTTCGCTCGCATAGGTAATTTAATCCTATCTTGCTACATTCTTGAAGTTCGTACTCTGTGATAGTAATGTATGTGTGTTGTTCGGTGTCAACGGCTATGTACGGTTCGTTTATTTCTACTGATACGAATTTGTTGTCGTGGTCATATACCGGTAGTGGTATCGCGTGTAGTATTTCGTATGTCGGTGAAGCAGTCAATGGAAATTGTAAGATCGTGTATATATTATCGCGATCACAGTAGGCACTAATTGTCGTAGCCTTTTCTATGTTGATCCAGTCCGATCCATCGAGACTGAATGGGAAATATAAACCTTCTGGTAATGTTGCGGCTGCTCCTTTCAGATTATCAATTACATGGTTTACGGACATTAATCCTGGATGTAAAAATCCTTCCTTTGCATATGTTAAATATTCAAGTATATCCTCAGTGTCCCTTATTAGATCATTTATTAACTCAATTATCAATGTAAAATATTCGTCTACTGCCTGATGTCGACTTGTTATATGTCCCTGGTTTCTTATTATTTGAATTAAATTCCTTAAATTTCTTTCGTTTTGCTGTATGTTTTCCTCTAGGCTGCTTATGTGGTTTATTGTAGAGTTGATGATCTTCAATTGATTACTTACAGCATGTCGGATTGCTGCTTCATTATGTAGAAGTGTTAATTGTTCCTTTATAATTTTCTCATCATTGGCGTCCATTGTTCCAAATAATGATTTTGCTATAGATCCTAGCCCATCCATTAATCCGCGTCTTTTATTTATTGGCGCTGTATAAATTGCTTGAATTGCGGTAATCATGTTTTTGGCTCTATCGTGGCCTCTTTCAGCAATTGTGTACATGTTTTTACATGTATTATCGTTTAATAATGTGTATTCCCACATCTTTTTTGTTTCTTCTATACTCCCTTGTAGCTGCGTTAGTCGCTTATCTATCGCGTTCGTGTCTGTGTGTAACCAGTCTTCAATGACTTTCAATTTGATATAATCTTCCTGTCTTTTCGAAGTAAGCACCTGGACTATGTGTAAATCTCTCTATTTGATAGGGTGCGTTTATTTCTTCTCCTATTGCTAGACTAGCCCACCAGATTCTGTAACGAATCATTGGGTTTTTATTAATTCTTATTGCATTTTTATTCGGAAAGTAATTCTATCCGGTGTCTATTTGCAGTCCTTTGGTTTAGTGTTGCGTCTTTTATCTTATACTTTTCGTTTCGTATTTAATGTCGTCAGCGGTCTGTGTTAGCGTTAGCGTCTTTTCTATTTGAAAGAGAGGCTGTCTTTTTAGTCGCTCGTGATTATCCGTACGATTATGTTTTACACAGTTGCGCCTAGTTACTCCGATTCGGATTCGGAGGAGGTTCCTCCTGTGGGAAATACGGCCCCCTATTTTCCCATAGGGGAAGATGAGTACAGTGGGGCGGAATTCGGGGGGGTTGACGCCGAGTCGGATGACGAGTTAGCCCTTATGGCAGTTTCGAGTGACGATGATTCGGAATCAGATAGTGGTTCCAATAGTGATTTGGAGGTGGAGGAAGATGGAGATTTTGAAGAGGAGGAAGAATTAGAGGAGGAGATGGAGTTCTCCTCTGATTTTGAAGATACGGAGGGAGAACTTAGTGATCATCCCATTCCGTACATGTGCAATTCATCCAGTGCAGAGGATGGATCCCTGTTAGGGGATTAATATATTTTATTATATTTATTAAAGTAGACCGTAGTGTAGTGTAGACTTTTGTAGTTATAGTGTGGTAGGTTTTAGTGTAGACGTAGATTTTAGTGTAGATACTTTTAGTGTAAATGGTTTTATATGTGAACTGTCCTGTGCCTTATGTGGATTACTTCTACTGCTTATGGTGAGTAACTATTTGTTTTATTTTCTGCATGTCTTTTTATTTTTCGACTGCTTTTAATTGTTTGTGTGTCGGCTTTCGACTAGTCGCTTATGAATGCTTTTAGTCTATTTGCGTGCGTCGGAATTGTCGTAGTTTACGTCAGATAATTTTTCCATTACTATGTATGGTCCGGTCCATAGGGACTCTAGTTTCTTTGAGCGTCCTCGTCTCAAAGTTTCATCGTACAATAATACTTTGTCTCCTACCTTGAATTTTGTTTCTTTCGTATTTTTATCGTAATACTGTTTTGCCTTTTCTTTGGCTCCTTGTAGTTTATCTTTGGCGACCTGGTGTGTAGCTCGTAGTCTTTCTCGTAGTTCTTGAGCGTAGTCGTCATAAGAGTACGTAATTTTTGGTGGTGTTGATAATGCTGATGGTAAGGTAGCTTTATGTCCATATATTAATTCGAATGGAGTGTAACTAGTTGCGGTGTGAGGAGTTGTATTGTAGGTGAACATGGCGTAGGGTATCCATTCATCCCAGTCCGTTTGATCCGCATTTATGTAGTGTTGTAAATATTCAGCTAGTGTTCTATGTGAACGTTCTAAAGCTCCATTGCTTTCTGGATGATAGGCCGTGAATTTTATTAATCTTTAGTAGTTTACACGTATTTTTAAATATTTCACTTAAGAAGTTGATACCTTGATCGGTTAGCACTCCTTGTAGTATTCCATATTCCAGTATTATTTTGGTAGTGAATTCTTTTGCTATTGTCGCAGCTTCTTGATTTGGAATAGGCATAGCTTTGCTATATTTCGTTAAAGCATCTTGAAATGTCAATATATATTTATTTCCATTTGTAGTGACTGTTAGTGGTCCTACAATGTCGAGTGCGCATTTTTCAAATGGTTTATCCGGTGTGTCCGTGATAACTAGTGGTGCCTTGATTTTTCTTGATAGTTTATTCTTTTGACAATACTCACATTTGGCTATATAATTTTCTACATCTTTACTGATGTTGGGCCAGGTATGATTTATCTTGATTCTTTTTAGGGTACGTTCTACCCCTTGATGTCCTCCTGTAGGCGCGTCATGATATTCGAAGAGAATTTGTTTTTTGTCTTCTTCGCTGTAGCTTTTTTCATTAGTTGCTGTTTCTTCAGTAGTAATAGTTGCTATATTTCTGCTCAATGCGTCTGCATTGGCATTAGCTTTTCCTGGTTTATGTACGATCTCATAGTCGTATTCTTCTAGTTTTAGTCGCCAACGGATTAATCTTGATCCGGGATCTGTTACGTTGAATAACCATATCAATGGTTTATGATCCGTTATTATTTTAAATTTGGTACCGTATAGATAAGGTCGGAAGTGCTTGACGGCCCATACGATTGCTAATAATTCTTTTTCTGTCGTATTATAATTTTGCTCGGCTTGCGTTAATACGCGGCTTGCGTAAGCTATCGGACGGTCTTGGCCTACCGCGCCTTGTGATAGCACGGCTCCAATGACGTAATCTGATGCGTCCGTTGTCAGTAAAAATTCTTGATCGAAGTCAGGATACTTTAATACAGGTGCAGTAATTAATTTGTTTTTTAGGACTTCAAATGCATCTTGCTGCATGGTGGTCCATTTGAACTCCTTTCCTTTTCTTGTTAAGGCAGTTAGAGGCTTCGCGATTTTTGAGAAATCAGCTATAAATTTTCTATAATATCCTGCAAGTCCTATGAAGGATTGTATATCCTTGACCCTTTTTGGTACAGGAAAATTTTTTACTGCATTTAGTTTAGATGGATCAGGTGAGATTCCGTGCTCCGTAATAATGTGGCCTAGATAGGTCACTTCTTTTCTTAGAAATTCGCATTTATCAGGCTGCAGTTTCAAGTTACTGTCTCGTAGCCGTTTTAATACAGTAATAAGTCTGTTATTATGCTCTTTTAGGCTGGGGCCATAAATAACTATGTCATCTAAATATACGAGACATTTGATTCCTTGTAGGCCCGTTAATACTGAGTTCATTAATCTTTGGAATGTTGCCGGTGCGTTCTTCAATCCAAAAGGCATGCGATTAAACTCGTAATGTCCATATGGCGTTGAGAAAGCTGTTTTGCTCTTATCTTTTTTAGCCATTGGTATCTGATGATAACCGGAAGCTAGATCAAGTGTTGTAAAATATTTGGCGTTTCCTAGTTGATCCAGTATATCCGTAATATTTGGTAGTGGAAATGAGTCTCCAATAGTGAGATCGTTTAATTTTCGGAAGTCTATAACGACTCGTAGCTTAGGCTTTCCTGACGCATCCGTCTTCTTTGGTACTACCAGTAGCGGTGCGTTCCATTGGCTGACGCTTGGTTGGACTATTTCTTGTCTCAGCATATCTTGAATTTGACGGTTTACCTCTGCTTTATGTTTTTCGGGTAACCGATATGGTTTTACATTCACACTAGGAGAATTGACCTGCGTGTTAATTTCGTGCTCTACTTTTGAGGTGTATGTTAGTTGGTCACCTTCTAAGTGGAATACATCATTATATTCTTCACAAATGTTTATTAAGGTTTTCTTCTCCTCGGTATTTAAATGTTGTACTCGTAGGAGTGATATTATACGTTCCTTTCGAGGAATCATGTTTTCTATCTCTTGCACGTTAATTGTTTCTTCGTCTTCTGGAAGAGTTATCTTGGCTATGGCCACCTGTGGTAATGATATGTTTATTTCTTCGTCTGTTGTATTCAGTATTGTGACAGGACATGTGTAATTTCGAGATTTCACTAGGCAGTTTCCTATGATGACTCCGGGAATCATTTCCTCTTGGCTTGTAATGCCTTCTATATTTTTATCAGCGGTCACCTGAACTATAGTTTCCGTTCGTGGTTTTAATTGTATTCGCCGGTGTGGATAAAGCTTAAAAAGAGTTCCTTGGATGTCTACTATTCGTCTTTTACAGTTGAAAATGGCTTTATGTTGTCGGAGGAAGTCCATTCCTATGATCCCGTCGTATTCCATGGGCGTATTATCGTGTACTACATATACGGGGTGCTGAATATTTTTGTCTCGCACTGGCACCGTTAGGTATATTTTCCCGATTGTTTTCATTGAATGTCCTGTTATTCCTGTTAATCGTCTTTGCTCCTCTTGAATCATTGCGTTGGCTTTAAGCATTTTTAGTTTTATTAATGAGATAGTAGCTCCGGTATCAAATAAGAAGTTAATCTTTTCGTTATTAGCTTCGAGTACGGGTAGTGAAATTAAATCTAACCCGGTATCTTTCAAGTGACTTCGTACGTGTGACACGATATTCTGCGGCGGCACGTGTTTTTCGCGGCTTTGCTTCTTCCTTTTCTTCTTCATGACTGCTCGGCGCGTCGGAGCTCTTTATCGCTCTTAGTTTCCTTCCGCGCGATTGATCTTTATTCTCGTGGCGCGTACCTTTTTTGTTTTCGAATTTTGGAGTATAATCTCGTTTTGCTCGTCCATTGAGCAACCAACATTCATTTTTAGTGTGCCCGTTCTTTTTGCAATAGGTGCAATGTTTATCTATCGTGTTTACGAGAGGGCGTCCTTCGGGTTTAGGTAGGTTGAAACGGTTCGCGTATCTGCTGGTACGATAGTCTTTCCCGTGGTGTCCTCGTTTTCCGCATTTTGCGCACACTAGCTTTGACTCAGAGTACGGTCGAGGGTATGATGTAGTATTATCGAATTTTCGATTCGAGTTTAACATTCGCGAGGTTGACCCTTTTACTTTTTCTTCAGCGCTCGCGCCTGCAATGGCTTCTTGTAAAGTGGTATAACGTTGCGCGCGTACTAATAATTTTATCTCCTGTAATCCCGTTTGAAAGTTATATAGAGCTTGTTCCTTGATGTTTTCGAGAATAGCGCGTTGTTGTTCAGGAGTATGTTCCTTTCCCTCTTCCATAGATTCGTAAAGTTCCATCGCGAGATTTTCTACACGATGCCCGAACGTTTGTGCGTTTTCCGCTGGTTTTTGTTTAAGAGAGTTGAACTCTAAATGTAGATGAGCTGTGCTACGTTTGCCTAAGTATTCGTTTTCTAAATCTCTTTTTAATTGTTCGTAATTGGCTATATCGCGAGTATGGAAATCCATCATGGCCTTTCTTCTAAACTTGGTGCATAATATCGCTTCTAATAAGGTTGATTCATCAGCCGGATGAATGTTTTTTATAGCGTAAGAGCTAGCGTTTATAAATTCACGTACGGGGTTGCGAGATGTTCCATCTATTTCGGGAATCATATTCCTTGCTTCTTTAAGAGTTAGGAAATTAATAGTGGTTCCTGGTTGACGTCGTACATCGTGTGACGTATGTATGTTCGTAAGATCTATCGCAGGTAGACCTTGAGACGTTCTTCCGTGTCCGATAACATGAATACGCCCGGTTCTGCCCTGATTGTTCACTTGTACTAGTAGTTCGCGTATTTCGCATAAAAGTTCTTGAAGCGTTAAGTTGTCGCTGGCCGTGTTATTTACAGAGGTTAGCGGCGGTCCTCCAATAATGATACTATGTCTTATAAATAAAATTAAAATATTCAGAACGACTCGTAAGATTAAATCTAATAAGAGGTGTAATGCCATTCGAGTCAAACACTGGTTGTTGGTTGTGTGCCAAATAATCCTTTATTGTGTTTATATACGTTTCGATCCTAATTCGGATCCTTATCAATATGTAACATCTAACTTAATATCAAAGTGCTACCTAGAACACTGTACAATATAATTGAGATTTATTATCAAAATATAAAAAATAATTAAAAAAGTCAAAATGTAAAAACAAAAAATTGAATCGTATACATCAAATATTACAATAAATATGCTTCAAATCGAAATTGATGAAATAAGTACAAAAATTAAAATAATAAATAAATGTGTTATAATATAAATTAACTTACATGATATGTTAGATGCACGAACAATAAAAACGTGTTATCATGTCGAGTGGTTATATGATAATAATAAATGAAGTAAAATTGTGTCAGTTAAAAGTTAAAGTGAGGTTATTAAGAAAATGAAAATCAAATATTAGTAAATAAACAATCGTATGCTTTGTCTAATAAATCTGTATCCGTCTGTAAATTTAAACTATTCTTTTGTTGATGAATATGTATCATTTCTGAAATCAGTCTTTTGTTTAAAATTATCTCCTCATCAAGTATTCTCACATCATCCCAATCGAATTCATGAGAGAAATTCACTCTATGTTCAGTGATAACTGAATGTTGTTGAGTGTTCCAATTAATGTGATTCTTATGCTCTGCTATTCTAGTTTTAAGAATCCTACTAGTTTGACCTACATATGTTGCATCACACTCACGACAAGA
>NW_017278955.1:23193-46023 GCF_001594065.2 Cyphomyrmex costatus | reverse complement strand
TCTTGTCGTGAGTGTGATGCAACATATGTAGGTCAAACTAGTAGGATTCTTAAAACTAGAATAGCAGAGCATAAGAATCACATTAATTGGAACACTCAACAACATTCAGTTATCACTGAACATAGAGTGAATTTCTCTCATGAATTCGATTGGGATGATGTGAGAATACTTGATGAGGAGATAATTTTAAACAAAAGACTGATTTCAGAAATGATACATATTCATCAACAAAAGAATAGTTTAAATTTACAGACGGATACAGATTTATTAGACAAAGCATACGATTGTTTATTTACTAATATTTGATTTTCATTTTCTTAATAACCTCACTTTAACTTTTAACTGACACAATTTTACTTCATTTATTATTATCATATAACCACTCGACATGATAACACGTTTTTATTGTTCGTGCATCTAACATATCATGTAAGTTAATTTATATTATAACACATTTATTTATTATTTTAATTTTTGTACTTATTTCATCAATTTCGATTTGAAGCATATTTATTGTAATATTTGATGTATACGATTCAATTCTTTGTTTTTACATTTTGACTTTTTTAATTATTTTTTATATTTCGATAATAAATCTCAATTATATTGTACAGTGTTCTAGGTAGCACTTTGATATTAAGTTAGATGTTACATATTGATAAGGATCCGAATTAGGATCGAAACGTATATAAACACAATAAAGGATTATTTGGCACACAACCAACAACCAGTGTTTGACCCGAATGGCATTACACCTCTTATTAGATACTATGTCTGTCATATGCTTTTCTTAATTGTTGGATTTCGTCGTCTATAGTTTCTGGTAGGACACCGAGTGTGGCGTTAATGGGACCGTTCGACATGTCGGCGTTATTGTCTCTAAACATGGTTGTGTTTTGATTTAGTGCGAGTAGGCTGTAGTCGTGTATGTTGTATGGGTATTCTCTCTCAAAAGTTACGCTTGACAGTGTAGGCGAGTTAGTGTCATCGTCTGATTGTGAGAAGTCGAGTCGTGTTTATATTATTTAATATAGTTTGTAACGCGTCGCGTGCAATCTGTAGCGCGGACTGTTCGTTTTCGTTTCGGCCCTGCCTGTACCGAGTCGCGTTACGGTGTTCTCTTTCACCGTCGGACATTCGCAATTTTTATTCGCGAGTAATGTTAATAACTAACGCCGGATTACAATCATGAGAATAATTTTGCGGACTTACATTACGATGATCGCTTTCATTGTCGTTTTTCGGCTCGCTGGCTGCTGTAGTAGGCTGACTCGTTTGGTATAGTGATCAGCTGGCTCGCTCGGTGTGATGATCAGCTGGCTCGCTCGGCTTGCGGCGGTTATCAGCGGGTGATGCGACGTTGTGTTGTCCTAAGTCCGTGTCGGAGAGCTCGGGTGTCGGCGTTGATAATTCTCACTGTAGTAGTAGTCTTCTTACTGGACGTCAGCTGGCAGGCTATGAGTGTGTTGCTTCTGATTATATATCTGTCCGTTCCTTCTTGATTCGTAGTGTTGGCCTGGGAGATCCTTGATAGCTCCGTTTTCTTTAGCGTTTCCTTTGGATTTTTGTCGCGATGACCTCGGAAGATCCTTGATGGTCTTCGTTGGTCTAGGAAGATCCTTGATGGTCCCCTTGCGATCCCTCAGGGTTTAGTCGCCTTGGCCTTGGATGATCCCTTTTTTTGTGTTTTCTTATTTTAGGTTTTCTCACCTTTCTTTGGTGATCTGTCCTTTGTGGCGATCCCACCGCTGCAACCAATGTTGTACCCGTGGCGAGGTACAGTCGAAGTCCCGAAGGTAGACAGTGATAACACTCAGCACACTTTATATTTTAACACCTTTTATTAATAACAATGATTTACAATTATGTGAATCGCGATGTCGTACGCAATCGCTTTAATATATGTAAATGTTTTATTTTATATTTTAATATTTTATTTATATATTTGTTGTGGATATAACAATATATTAAACGATAATAATATAAAAATATTAGATCCGAGTACATTAAAAGTTCTTGATGCCAGTGCTAAAATGTTGGATGTGACTAATGCCAAAGCTTGTCGACAATAATGTTGCCCTAAATAACAGTGGTGTCAAAATAGTTGACAACAACGCAGTAGTACATTACAATTTGAACTGACACCTTCAATAATATGTGAGTCATTTTTTATGGTAATATGTATAAATTATGTTAAAATAAACAATTTGGTATAAGAATTCTTTTAAAATTAATACTGATCTTTTGTGACTTATTTTTAAAATATAAAAAATTGTTATAGTTTGACCTCTCACCTAGAACACTATAATTGATTCAAGATTTTAGAGTGTAAGTTAACTAGTTTTCAATCACGTATATCTTCATAAGTGTACGTTTACAAATTATTATTCTAATTAATAATTAATTATAATAATAATTTGTAAATGCATACTTATGAAGATACACGTGATTGAAAACTGGTTAACTCACACACATGTGCTCCAAAATCTTGAATCAAATATAGTGTTCTAGGTGAGAGATCGAAATAACAGATTTTTATATAATATTTCAAAAATGAATCACAAAAGATGAGCATTAATTTCAAAAGAATTCTTATGTGCTCCACAATCTTGAATCAAATATAGTGTTTTAGGTGAGAGATCAAAATAACAGTTTTTTATATTTCAAAGATGAATCACAAAATGTCAGTATTAATTTTAATAGAATTCTTATACCAAATTGTCTATTTTAACATAATACATTTTATTATTGAAAGATAATGAAATGGAAATTAATATATACATAGAAAATCTTGGCAAACATAATGAGGTATTCAAGTTACATGTTCCAGTTAGACTTATTGTTAGTCAAATCAGACGTAAGTTCGGAACTGTTGGGTATTAGTGAAGAAGAAGAGAAGGGAACTGTTGTCTTCTTGCCTTATTATTTTCTTAAATCTAATGACACGTATCATTTGTACGCCAAGTTAAATTCTACCCTTCTTTCTCCCCGCTCGCCCCACTACTCATCATTTTCACTCTCCTTCATATATATGTATTGTTGTAGCCCGCGAGTGCTACCACAATTAAGTCTCGCATTTCAGCCTAGCAACGAGCTGGCGGAAATGCAAGATTATTACTGCAAAGCAACCTTTGCATTTCGGCATAGCAACGACTTGCGGAAATGCAAGGCTGCAAATTCCATAACGCGTGCGGACAACGATCATTGATCGAACGCAAGCAATGACCGCACGCACATCGAACGATTATTAATAAAAAGCAAATGTTGCACTTCGACAGGACAACGAACTGCCGAAATGCAAGAGGACGAATCCGCGTTGCACACGGCACGAATGCCGCTAGTTCGATGACTCCGCGACGCCTATATATTCGGCGGTCTAAGGACCGGCGAGAGAGTTTTGTCAAACATCTAAACGTAACGATACGTTACGCGCGTCGCGAGAACCGAGTCATATTACATCCGCGATAACGAGTGCCGCCGACCGGTCTAAGTCACGAGCGAGGACTTTAACCCGAATATATTCTTTAATTAAATCAATTCAACGATTATAACCAACCATTCGAATTGTAACTTAATCAATTAACAATCAAAGTGTAATCAATTAATCGGGTAATTATAATAGTTAAATAAAGGGTTACGATTACTTGAATAAATGTAATCAGTGGTAATAACCACTAGAAATTGTAAGTATTATAATAAATAAAAGGGGTTATTTTAATAAAAGTGTGGTGCAGTGAGTGTTTGTTCTACGACCTTGACCACTTTCCTCGTTTTCCTCGTGGGTTCCAACCCTTTGAGCGGATCGAATCCCAAAATAATATCTTGTTGCACCGAGAGGTACAACAAAATAATATATTTTTAAATCATTTTATAAATCATTTTTTATATATATTTTTGATACATCTGTACTTTAACATAATATATTATCACGAAAGTAACTGATATTAAAACATCTATGTAAATATATACAATTTATACTAACTTCGATACATTGTGCACATCCTCCCTCCTCTTCCTCTCCCTCCTCCCTTCCCCACTACTCATCTTTTTCATTTTATTTCACTATCTTGTCGTGTAATATGGATTTTTCCCATAAAATATATCGTTTAATTAACTAGTCTTTAAAAATTCTATCTCTAAAGATCTAAGAGGTACCATTCTTACACTTATTTAATTCTAATGACATGTATCATTTGTATGTATATATAAACTTACCTTTTTAAAAAAAAGGTAGAAAAAAGCGCTAAGAGTGGGTGCTGCTGATCAGAAAACCATTTGGGCCAGTTTCACCAACGTCAATTACTTAATCGACTGTGAAACTGACCAATCACATTTGCTGTTTAGTAGAACCATCTTTAAAAACCTACGTGATATTATCCTTATTTACTTAATTCTAATGACATGTATCATTTGTATAAAAGATTTGATATCAATAGTAGGCGCCAAGTTAAATTCTAATCTTTAAAAAAAAACGTGGTATTATCCTTATTATTTAATTAAATCAATGACATGTATCATTTGTATAAAAGATTTGATATCAATAGTCGGCGCCAAGTTTTTCTACCTTATTACTTACTTAATTTTAATGATATTTATCATTTGTATACAAGATTTGATATCAACAGTCGGCGCCAAGTCAAATTCTACCAAATTAAAAAGTAAAACACAAGTGGTACCTTTAATCTTTAAGAACCCATATAGTACTATTATTTAAATTCTACTAAATTAAAAAGTAATACCCATGTGGTACTATCTTTATCTTCATACAATGAAACCTAAGTATATGCCTTTGTATTCTTATTAAAAGATCTTCCTATTCGAAACCAAGTGACTTAATTCTTATTTAAAAAAATTATATCACAATTAATTTAAAAACAAAATGAAAAAAATTTATTTAAATAGAAAAATTTTTTATGTAAAAACACTTCGCGCTGCTAGAGCGAATAAGAAAAACAATGAAAACTATCTAAAAGCTATAATAATAAATACAAATATATGTAAAGGTAATGATAATTTAAAAATTATATTAAACATATTTTAAATGCTACATTTGATTAATAAATATACAGCTTACTTTTCTTTTTTTATGTATTTCACTCGCATATACTGTACGCGAATATACATACAGACTGCATACTTTTTAACTCTCGTAGCTTCTAATCTCTTTTATACAAAATGTTACATCCATATATAATTTTATTATGACGTTAGTATATATTGGGATTGAGATACAATTCACTCGCACAGACATATGCACGAATATATACACACTAAATACTTTAATTTTCGTGAAAATGTTTCTTGTCTTTATTATTGTATTTTATTACATCGAGATCGAGAACTAGCAGCGCGAAGTGTTTTTACATAAAAAATTTTTCTATTTAAATAAATTTTTTTCATTTTGTTTTTAAATTAATTGTGATATAATTTTTTTAAATAAGAATTAAGTCACTTGGTTTCGAATAGGAAGATCTTTTAATAAGAATACAAAGGCATATACTTAGGTTTCATTGTATGAAGATAAAGATAGTACCACATGGGTTTTACTTTTTAATTTAGTAGAATTTAAATAATAGTACTATATGGGTTCTTAAAGATTAAAGGTACCACTTGTGTTTTACTTTTTAATTTGGTAGAATTTGACTTGGCGCCGACTGTTGATATCAAATCTTGTATACAAATGATAAATATCATTAAAATTAAGTAAGTAATAAGGTAGAAAAACTTGGCGCCGACTATTGATATCAAATCTTTTATACAAATGATACATGTCATTGATTTAATTAAATAATAAGGATAATACCACGTTTTTTTTTAAAGATTAGAATTTAACTTGGCGCCTACTATTGATATCAAATCTTTTATACAAATGATACATGTCATTAGAATTAAGTAAATAAGGATAATATCACGTAGGTTTTTAAAGATGGTTCTACTAAACAGCAAATGTGATTGGTCAGTTTCACAGTCGATTAAGTAATTGACGTTGGTGAAACTGGCCCAAATGGTTTTCTGATCAGCAGCACCCACTCTTAGCGCTTTTTTCTACCTTTTTTTTAAAAAGGTAAGTTTATATATACATACAAATGATACATGTCATTAGAATTAAATAAGTGTAAGAATGGTACCTCTTAGATCTTTAGAGATAGAATTTTTAAAGACTAGTTAATTAAACGATATATTTTATGGGAAAAATCCATATTACACGACAAGATAGTGAAATAAAATGAAAAAGATGAGTAGTGGGGAAGGGAGGAGGGAGAGGAAGAGGAGGGAGGATGTGCACAATGTATCGAAGTTAGTATAAATTGTATATATTTACATAGATGTTTTAATATCAGTTACTTTCGTGATAATATATTATGTTAAAGTACAGATGTATCAAAAATATATATAAAAAATGATTTAAAGAATTATTTAAAAATATATTATACATATATGAAGGAGAGTGACAATGATGAGTAGTGGGGCGAGTCGGAGAGAAAGAAGGGTAGAATTTATCTCATTTACTTTAGAAACATACGCCTGCTTATCTAATGCTACTGTCACATTACCTTTATCCGCCTTTGTAAAAATAATCCTGTCATTCATGTCTTTTAGAAAAGTTTTAGTATATCCCTTACCAACTGTAGAAGATTTTTGTCTACTTCTGTCTTATGTAGGGAGCAAGAAACCAAGATATTCAACTGGGAAGTGAATGAATCGTGATCGAGATTCTCTCATTACCAGGGAATATATAAACATTACTTTCAACACATTTAATAAGATCAACTATTAAACTCGCTCTATTATTCGTTGGTAAAGCAAAGTTATCTCCTAATTGTAAAAAATTTTGTATCCTAGAAGGTATGGGGACAGTTGATAAATTCACGAACCATCCCTTTCTTTGTGAGTCAAATGACGGTGAAAGAATCAACGGAACGAAAGGCTGAGGATCAATCTTTATCTCCTCAACCGTCTCCTCCATCCGATCTTGTACTCCTTAAGTACAATGTTAACTCAATCCTATTCCCATCCACCATATCTCTATCACTCTCAGTCTTAACATTGGAAATCTCCTTCTGATAAACTCGAAGGTTTAATGTTATTAATAATATCATTACGCATTCTTTCTCTATATTTCAATAATGGTCACTGACATTTCGAATCTACTCTATTCTTTTCATGTATAAAGAAAAAATGTGACGACTTCCCCTGTTTATCAAAAAAGGAGTTACAAGTCTGAATAGGAAGACTACGTGAAATACTGCTAGTGAGTCGAAAAAGCTGCACTCGAGTAGAATCAATCTTTCTATAAGTATCGTTCAATTCTAACCTCAAGATATTAATGAGAAACTGAATCATATCAGATGGAGCACGTCCACCCGCAGCATCATAACGGAGCATCGGTTGCATGAAGATCATGAATTTTATTGGGATAACGTCAGAATATTGGATGAAGAACTACACTATAGAAAAAGATCTATTTCGGAAATGATATCCATTAGGAGACAAGCACACGGACTTAATTTACAAACGGACACGGAGGGACTTCCCAAGGTCTACTTCCCGATCATAGACAGGATCATGGTGTAATAAGAAAGGTGAAGCATTACGCATAATGGCGGTCGCTCAATATTTCAACCAATCAGATGTGTGCCTAAATGCAAAGCGCCAATTTTAACTTACTAGATAGATAGATGCACGCTAGCTTTTAATTTCTTATCTTTTAGTGTATTTGTTTAAATGCTTGAATGCGTACAATTAATAATGTATTGTTACTATTATACTGTTAATTATTTATACACACAACTGTCAAAATACACGGCACGGCAGCCGCTCACGAAGTTAGCTCAACGAGAGAATCAATCGACGGAAACGCCAATTACTTCGACATATTCGATATATTTTTTACACGACTTTTCTTAGAAAGGATATACAATAAAATATACAAAATATATAAAATATTAGACATTTATATTATATTAGTAGTATAATAATCTGTATATGACAATATATATTTATAAATAATAAATTTTATATATATATATTAGGAATTTTTATTTTTCATTCCTTAACAAAATAAAATAAAAAAAAATATAATAAAAAATAGAAAAATAAAATAAATAAAAAATAAATCAAATAATTTTATTAGTCATACGCTTTAATTTTGTTTTTTCCTCTTCTTAAAGTATTTTCTTTTTTTATTTTTAAATTAATATTTCTTAAACGTATGTAAGTGCGTGTTCTTACTAAACAATGGATTATTTTTTTGGGGAAAACATTGCTATCCACTTTCGCAATCACGCAATTTGTCAATTTATCAAAAATTCCACTCTCTTTGTTAAATGTAGAGCCGTAGAATTAAAAAAATTCTTTTTCCATAATCTTCGCTACAGATATAAAAGATTCTGAAGGGTAAATGCAATTACCCCTTCATAGGCATAATAACAAATCATTCCTATCAAGTAGTGGTTTCATAGTCGCTGTTGGTGCGCCGAAATAAGGATGTGAAGAACGAAATCTATGCGCTACATATCCTGTCACATATATTAAAGCTTCGATTTCTATTTCTTGAAGCGCTAGTTCTTTCTTGAATTCTTCTAATAGTTTTAATTCGTCTACCGAGGTACTTCGCCACTGAATCTCTAAAGTAAAAATAAGAACAATACAACAAAATAAATAAAATAATATTAAAATTATAAAATTATTTTATTGTTACAATTATTTTATTTTTACAATTATTTCAGCAATTATGTTTTTATTAAGCAAAGTTACTTAATAAAAAGGACATTTATGCGAATGTCTATTTGTCCCTATGATACCTTCTAAACTACTAGGACCCTATTCTCGAAAAATTGTGTAGACGAAAGTCTAATAATAAGTTATAGTATACTTAACGTATATTATACCTTATTATTAGACTTTCGTATGCGTAATTTTTCAAGAATAGAGCACTTGGTAATTTTTAAATTTTATACTGTTTTTTAATTACGTTTTATCTGTTCAAAATAAAACGTAATTAAAAAACGTATTAATTATTACCTCCACTTTCTTCCATTTCTTCTTCTACTTTATCTTCACAAATATCATTACAATTTTCTTCTGTTATTGTTAAATCTTCATTAAATAGAGCTATTTCTCTTGTGTATTCATCTTGTTCAAAATAATTTATTAGTTCGAATTCGTGTGAAGAATCGCTTTGACAGATATCTTCTAAGTCCACTATCATATTTGAATCTTGATCAATTTCTGTGTTCTTTTTTTCAGATAATCCATGTTCCGAATGTTTTCCCAAAATGTACCACTTTAATCTAATTTGCAGTTGTACAGGTGAGGAGTGATCATGAAGTCCTCCCATGGATCGAATGTGTGCGAAAAAATTTTCTAATATATCTTGGCACAATCGTCGCGTTATTATATATTCTGGTTTGAAATCGTAGCGAGTATATTTTTCTTTTAAATACGGAAGTAATTGTTTTAAAGATGAATTTACTATTATAATGCCTTTTTGAAATGGCAGAAGTGCTTTTCTTCCAGATGTTCTCATTTTTAAAATAAACTCAGTCATCTGGCTTAGAATAATGTCCTGATATTCAATATTAATTCCATAGGCACGTAAACCAGAGTGTCTTCCAAATTTTGACTGAGTGTTTAAGACATCAAACCAATTATTAGTTAATTCTAGCATGTCTGACATTGCTTGCCAATTTTCATTCTTTAAAAATCCTTTTTGTCCGCAGTGTTGAATAGCTTTGGCATTTCTCTGGGAAAAAATCTGAGCTGCCAATTTAACTCTTTGTCTTTGAAACCCTTTTGCATCAAGGTGCGCCCTAGTAAGATTGAATGCTATTTTCAAATCTCGCTCATTTAAAATTAATAATTCTTCAAAAATAGCTTTCTCTAATAATTTATTGTTTACGACAAAACCAGAATCAAGTAAATTGTTCCTCATTAATTTGATCAGATGAGGAACATCTGCAAACACGAAAATTTTTAATGTTTCATTCGCTGGATGGATAAAAAAATTTTTTATTATTGGGTTTTCGTCACTTCTTGTAGACATTTCGATTCCAATATTTAAATCCTTCCATAATGCCATATTTGACGATCCCATGTCATTAGTTACAGCCACAACAATATAACCTATTTCAAACAAAATTCTTATGATATTAAATAAAATTGATTTTGTCATTTGTTGGGAGAATTCATAAAATATTAGCTGTTTCCAGTTGCCAAAAATGCCTCTAGCCATAACAAATTGGCACAATTTATGTGGACCATAAATCTTTTGTTCTTTGCGTTCTAAGTCCATCTTAATAGCAATACACATCTCATCAAAGGTTAACACTGTTAATTTATCACTGATTGATAAAAATTTTCTCCTTTTTTTCTCATTATTTCCAGAACATCTTGTAAAATTCCTGGTTTTACACTGAAATTTTGACTCCAATTTCTTAGGGTAGAATCACAGGGAAGAGGTATTTTCATAACATCGCGGATATATTTATATGCTCGTCCGCTCTTACAGCCATTGCAGATGAAATGTCTTCTGTTGACCAATGAAATCGAGAAAGTGTTGGCTTTAACAATTTATTAACCTGACCAGGAGTAAAAATGGTACTGAGGATGTCGAATGCAATTTTTTGTCCTTGTTCCTTTGCATCGAGCTTCATATTATCAATAATTTGGTTTTTTCTTTGGAGATTGTCTTCAAGCTCTGCGATTTTTATTTTAAGCTGTTTATTTAGTTCTTCCATTTGCTCAATTTGCTTTACTTCTTTCAAATGTTCTGAACACATTTCTTTGTTCTGGTCTGATTGAGCATTCTCTCGTACAGAACTATAATATACAAATATACATAAGTACTGTTGCAATAACTTCCCATAAAAAATAAGTAATTAATAAAAAATATAAAAGTGTGTGAAGAACATTAATTAGTAGAATGTAAATGTAACAAATGATAAAAATTTGTTTTTAATATCTTTTTTATTTTATAAAAGATATTTTAAACATGAAGAGAGATTTAACTTTATAATTACGTTAACCAAATTACATGAACCCAAACTTGAGTGAGACCAATGAAAGAAAATGCAACATTTTATATATGGATTATACCTACATCAATTGATCAATTGGTGGGTTCTAACTATTTTCCTCTCCTCCTTCTATTTCTTAACCACCATTTGCAGAAAGCGTCCAATAATTATATATTTTTTTCTGCCTTCTTTTTTCCAAATTGAGGAACAATGTTGGAATGGAGCCCTGTATCAATCGCCGAATCATGCGAGGTTTAACATTTGATCTGGATGGCTTTGTTAATTTATCCTCAAAACAATCCGAGGTAAAATGTATTGAACATATTCTTGCTGAAAACATTCCTTTGTTATTCCATTGTTCACAAATAATAATTTAAAAGCTTATGAAAAGGAATTCTATGTCCATTGTATATTGTATCGTATTAATATCAAAAGTTATCTGCGATAAGTTTTTTATCTCCAGGCTTTCGTCCACAACTTTCGAGCCACTTTTGCTTTAAGTACGTGTCTTTTGGGAAATAAAAGAATGTTATGCCTTCTTTTTCAAAAAGACATCGAGAACGACTTTTACAATTTAACACAGCACACCCAGGCATGATTTCTGAGAGACAAATAAAAATTATTAAAATAATGAAAAATAAGCAAACAAAATGTTATTACAGTAAAATCTAGATTAACCTTTAAATAATCACATGTTTTCCAAGAAAATTTCCAAGAACATTAATAAATTTATTCGCATCGACAATAACAAAAGTACTAAAAGTAATAAACATATTTGTCCTTACCTTGTCACTACCCTCTAATCTCAACCTGTGCTACACTACTACACCATCTCACCATCTTACTACGCGCCATTCCCCCCACTACAATGAATTTTGAATTTAGGCACACATCTGATTGGCTTGCCACTGCGCATCTTATAATTGCTTCACCTTTCTTATTACACCATGGACAGGATATAAATAACGTTGTCTGTTACGTCTGTCTGGTCAGTCTCGCTGATGCATAGTGATGAGGCGTGTCATTTGAATTTTGTGATTTGATAATTTAATACCGTCAAACTATTTGCTGTGACTCACTGTGTTTGAGACTGACGGGCCTAAATTGTTCTGAAGACCGGTTTTGAGATTGTTTTGCGAAGCAGTATTGTGGTGAACATGGTGATTCTCCTCACTCCCGAGAGGTAGTTGTAATTTGATAAATTTAATTTGGAAATGTCTATTTTTCTGTGACATCCTGGAAAATTAATTTCCCATTTTTTTAACTTTCTTTATTTCTTTCCTTTCTTTCGTTATTATGCATTTGATTGTGCTCCCTAGGATGAAATTGCCTTTTGAATCTATTTCTCGGTTGTGAGTGAGCTCATTATGATTAAACATCTTTTCATCTTTGTTATTTTTTAAATTATAATTTATTTATAAAAATTTTATTGTCTCTGAAGGCTCAAAAATAAGTCGAAACATGTAAGCTTATTATTATTTAATAATTTTTTATAATAGATAGATTTGCTAGATATATATTGGCGTTGCGTGAAGTTATTACGCTTAACTCCTAGTGCTTTCCAAGTTAATTTTAGAAGCATTTATTCAGACAGTACTGACAGTAGGGGAGGCCGAGAGGCTAAATGTGGATTTACTCGAGCGTCGTGGGGACCTATTGGATTGTGAAGATTAGATGTTAAAAAAAAAAAAGGTTATATGATGTATGCCGTTTCAGTAGTGGGGGGAGCGTGTACAGGCTTTCAAAAATGTAAAAAAAAACAGTAACAATGAAATACTCGAGCGTGTCAGATATAGTGTAAGCGACCCATGTGTTTCTGATAACAGATAAATATTAATCTGACGGTTTGCGTGGTGGGGTTAGCTGTAGGAAGGGGTCAAAAAAAGGGGAAAAAAAATTTCCTCGAGCGCGTCAGATTTTCATAGGGGATGTTAATTGGACCCTAAAGAAGCTCCTATTCAAAAAACTGATGATTTGGACGCGACCGAGAGTCATGGCCGATTTTTGAAAATGCAAAAGAAAATCGTGACCTTGAAATACTCGAGCACGTCAGATTAAGATACAGAGGGTTCAGTTTGATGTCCTGGACGTGCTGACCCATAATCTGACGATTATGTGGAGGGATTTCATTAATCTATCGGTTTGAAAAATTCTTTTTCCATAAATCTTGTACAGACTGTACTTATGTTCGAAATCCAAAAAACGCGAACATGTTTTCGATGTATTTTTGCCTCCTGATTATGAATATGACAACAGAAATTGGCGCTCGGCCATATCGTCGCCGCTATTTTGAAAAAACATCCTAAAATCTTGATTTTTTTAAATTTTTCTGCATTTATTTTGAAAGATACAAATGTGCTGAAAAAATGGTTGAACAAAAAATGCAGAGCCACACGGAAAAAACGAAATGCTTGAATCTACTATTCAAATAATAAGATAATGTTCCAACGAACTTTTGTAGTTGATTTTACTATCCAAATAGTAGCTTCAACAAAGTAGATAGTGCAGCTTACTATGTTAATAGTAAAACCAACTAAAAAACGTTCGTTGGCGCATATCTTACTATTTAGATGGTAGATTCAACAATTTCGTTTTTTCCGTGCAGGAAATTCTGGGAAGATGCATGTATATACAAATTACATACACCGTTCTCATATTTGTGGTTGAAATCATATACATTAAGAACAAGTTAAAATAACCGATACATAAGTAACCGAGAAGTCCCTTAGTCTTCATCGTCAGTGGTAAATTCATCATCTTCATATTCAAAGATCGAATCGGTTTCGTCCTTGTCGTTTACATCTGGTACACAGTTCTCAGCCGCTGCGCGCTCCGCACTTTATTAATGATTTTGGCCACTTCGGCTTGTGTAAATCGTCAAATTATATTATTCCCGTGATCCTTGATTAATTTCCTTCAAAATAAAAAAAAATTTAACCGCGCTCGAGAAAATCCATGTCACGTTTTTTTTTTGCAACTTTGTGACTCTCCCATTTCCTTACGTCACGCTGAAATCGTCAGATTATTAAAATGTACACTTTTCTACATGTAAGTAACACACCATACCTTAATCTGACGCGCTCGAATTTTTCGAACGATCGATTTTTTTTTACTAATCTGACGTTCTCCCCTGGACCCCTGGCTCTTGTATATAGAGGTTTAATATTTGGTGGGGGTACTTATTAGGGTGCAAGCTTTCCCCCTTTATGTTATTCTGACGCGCTCGAGTAAGTCCCAAAATCCCCGCTTGGCCTCCCCTACTAGGAGGTTCAGACGGTAATAATTTTCGCAATTTTTTAAAGATAGCCGAATAAACGTTGGCGTGCTGTGATTGGAAACGCCCCGTCAACAACAACAGTATGGATCAAAATGAAAAAAATTCTCATTAAAGTTTAAGATTGGTCGAACATTTTTATTTTTTATTCGTGCTGATTGGATAATTAGTTCGTGAGAAAAAAAATCGTTAATGTAGTCATTTTTCAAGTTGTGACATTTTTTATCTCGAGAACTATTAATTTTATCAAAAAAGTCTAAGAGACAAAAAATATTCAATTTGATCCAATGAAGCTTACAGAATTTTTTCAAAATTTTTGTTCAAAGTTTAGATTTTTTAAACATAAAATTGTAACTTTGACCACAACAAATAAAGTGTGTATAAATGCTTTTTGACAGAATAATGAAGAATCGAATCCAATTATTTTCAGTTGCTAAAATATCTGATTGTGAGTATGATAAGAAACTTGTATTCCATCTCTTTTTGTTAGGCGTAACAAAGAGTGCCTCCCAACAAGCGACACAGATGACACGGTGTGACACAGTGTATCAGTACTTACATCCTTGCTATTTATCAATAAAGATGAGGTATTCACTTTGTTTTACTATGTTGCTTGTTGGAGGGCACCCTTTGTTACGTCCTGATCTAAAATGACATTGGATGTAGAGAACGACATTACAGCCGTGTATTGATGTATACTGTCAGTACTGAGGATTTGTAACTTATTACATCTATTTTCCAATATATTAGCAATATATATCAATAGACAATCATAGTAAGTACCTTTCCCTGCTGCTAATGCCACATTTTAGACCTACTTCACTTCTTTATATTACATCTAATAAAAAGAGAAATTTTTCCTGCTAAAATACAATATATAAAAATGTTAGTAATATATGTACTTATATATACAATATTACAATAGAATATTGTATGTGTGTATTATGATGTGTAAATATACACACAAATAAGAATTATTTATACTGTGTGTGAGATATTCATGCAGATATTCCCTGTGTTTATTTATACGCAATTACAATTAAATTTCGTGTGTGTGCGTGTGTGTTGCGTGTGCGCGCGCGCACATACTCACAATATATATATTACACATGAAATTTTAATATTGCGCGTTCAATAAACGTAGGAAATATTTGCATAAATATATATCAGCATAAATAACTTTTATTTCTAACGAGTGTGAATATACAATTATATTCAAACAATATACTCATAAATGCAATATTATAATCAACATGAAAAGTATAAAGGACTAATTTAAAAACAAATAATAAGTAAAGAGCAAATAAGAGCCAAATTTATCTCATTTGAGAAATCAAAGAATTATAATTGTATAAAGAAATTTTTGAAAATACATTACAATAAATTACAATAAAATACAAAAAGATATTCAATATCATAGCCCCATATCATAGCATTACATATGTTTCGGTCTCTGTATTGGACCCTCTTCAGATAATCAAAGTTAATATGAAATCCATTATTGTATAAATTGTATCATAAATAAATTGATCTTATTTACATTGTTATAATATTGCACCAAGCGAGAGCACATCAGAACCTCCAATTCTGTTAACAAAACGGTTTATCAGCCGATTGATTAAAATTTTACACATCTGATTATGCTGAAATGTATTTATAAGTTTGAAAAATATATTATCTAATTTGCTAACGACAATGAATCCAGATATTACTCACCACTATAGTACATGGTTTTGTCTTCATAGTCAAAAATTGTCATAAACCTCCATAGTAGTTATATGTATATACATTACTGATATAGTTTGTTATAACTGTCAGAAGCATCTGTTTTAACGGTACTGGTACATGCAATAAATATCAGAGACGTCTAATAAGACGATACTGATTAAAACAATTATCAAAAGCGTCTATTCTGTCTAATGGCAAAATAAATCCGTTTATTTGATGGTAGTGATTTGTATTGTCACATGCATGTATATAGTGATTTGTTATAAATGTCAGAAGCATTTATTTTGATGATACTGTCTATGCCAGCTCTACAAGTATAGAGAGTGATGCACAGGGTGTTACGAAATTTTTTACAAAGCACTCTTATGTAGATAAAGCGGACTAAACTGATTGTGAGTAGAAAAGTCTTCTGTCATTGTGCAATTATCGCAGTGAAATGAGGTATTAATTTATAATGATATCTCCGCCGAATACGCACGTCTGTTTGGCTTACTACTGCCAAAGTGTACGCCCATTGATATCTCGCGCGGCCCGCAGAAAGTGGAGAATTAGGAATAGCATGGCTATTGAGGAAATTATTCTGTTGGTAATCTCATCATCTTATGTTAAAACTAACTATATTCTTTATACTTAGTATTTATGTTTAAGTTCCTTTTTTAGGTTGGCACACCTTATTGCGCGCGCTATGCTGTTATATTATATCATACCGTTACACTTTGTATCTTTCGAGAGACGAGAGTTTTTGTTCCTACTATATGGAAATATATTGTGCTTTATATCTAAAGAGACTGCACCAGATTGTGTATTAATTCTCCTGTCAACTATTAAGCTCGAAATACTTCAGGTTATGGGCCCAGACGCGATCCGCCCGTAGTGAGAGCAGCTAACGAAAAATCGTGTAAACAGTGAGGTTAAGTTCTCACACTGTTGAAGGAGAATTTTATTTTCTTTGAGAAAACTCTTGGTGAGTCACAAGTTTGTCTCTGCCTCGTTCCATGATGACGACCGCAGGAAACACAAGTATGACAAGCACTATCTCTCAAGCAACTTTAACCTTGCGTACATCCTCGGTTACAGTCGGTGGCAGATTGCCACAAATAGACAAATTGGATGGAGTTGCAACATATAATAATTGGAAGTTTGCGATGAAAATGTATTTGATACATGGAACTGTATTGTTGGATCCGATGTAAATGCTGAGCAAGATCAACGTGCCCTTGCAAAAATTTGTTTAAGTATTAAACCTGCATCATATGCTCACGTATGTACGGCAGCTACTGCTAAAGAAGCATGGAGAAATCTTCAAACTGTATATGAAGATAAAGGTTTAAACAGACGTCTTGGTTTACTTACATCTATGTTCAACTTGAGGTTAGAAGATTATACATGCACGGAACAATACATTATTGAAGCCATGTCTTTGGCTCAAAAACTGGCAGATATTGAGAAGCCTGTAGACGATGAATTCTTAGCCATCGTTTTGCTACACGGATTGCCATCTACTCCCAGATTCGAAACTATGAAATCAGGACTGCAAGCTACTCACGATGTATTGAATTCCGAAATAGTAAAAGCACGTTTACTTCAAGATGTTGCAGGAAGAGAGGATGTAACAAAAGGAGAATCCTATTGGCAGTAGGTCGCAAAATACAGTCATCACAAAATGATAGAAAATTAGTTTGCTACAACTGTAAGAAAGAAGGTCATATTAGACCAAAATGTCCAAAACTCAAACAGAAGGTAAAAGAACGCAAACACAGTAAAGATGCCAGAAAAACTGATGAAGTCAAGGAAGATTCATCGAAATTAGAAGAAAAAGGAAAGAATACCTTATTGATCTCTGGAATGACAGCTTTATTAGCAAAGGATTTTAAGTCAGATGATTGGTTCATAGATATTGGAGCCACAACTCATATGACACATCGGAACGACTGGTTAGAAGATTCGGAATTTATTAAAATGACGGAAATCGCTATCGCTGACAGTTCGACTTGCAAAAGTAATAAGGTTGGTCAAGTAAAGGTTAATCTAACACATGGAAAGTCATGTTTCGTAAGTAATCCAATGTATGTGCCACAACTTTCTACAAATTTATTATCCGTTAATAAAATAACAGAAAAAGGTCTAACAGTTGTGTTTGATTCAGAAAGTTGCAAGGTATATGATACCACAAAATGTACTCTAAATGGAAAGCCGGAAATTTCAGCTGCCAAAATTGGCGGATTGTATCGTCTAGACCAAGAGCGATCAGCAGTACAAGTAGCAACGTTATCTACTGAAAAATTAGCAAAGAAGGAAGCAATAATGACAGCTTCGTCAGAAGATTTAGAGCTATGGCATAGACGACTTGGTCTCCATTATAAATACATGGTAGCATTGAAGGATGGCTTAGCACCTGGCATATCTTTTACAAATTCACAGAAAGGGGACTGGAATTGCGTTGCTTGTTTAGAAGGAAAGCAATGCCGAAAATCTTTTAAGAAATGATCGTTCCAAAGGACTACGAAGAAACAAGAGGTTATTTACACAGATTTGTGTGGTCCTATGAGTGTACCTACTTTCTCAGGAGCTCGTTATCTACTAACTTTTACGGATGACTTCACACGGCAGACATTTGGTTATCTTTTAAAAACGAAGGACGAAGTGCCAGAAGTTTTTAAAGAATTTATGATTTTTGCAGAAAAAGAATCAGGCGAAAAGATAAAGATTCTAAGATGGAGGAACTGAATTCTGCAATCGACGAATGGACAATATCCTGAGAGAAAATGGAATTAAGAGATACAAAACTGTCAGATATACTCCTGAACAAAACTCAATTTCGAATCGTATGAACAGAACGATCGTTGAAAAGACAAGATGTTTACTACAAGATTCTAAGCTGGATAAAAGATTTTGGGATGAAGCAGTGCTCACGGCCATATACCTCCGAAATAGATGTCCGACAAGAGCTCTTCGAGGCGTGACGTCACAGGAAGCCTGGAGCGGAAAAAGGGTTGATATTAGTCATCTCAAGGTTTTTGGATGCAAAGTCTATGTGCATATTCCAAAGGAATTGCGAACGAAGCTAGATTCAAAGTCGAAGGAGCACATCATGCTAGGTTATTGTAAAGATGGCAACTGCTATCGTTTATATAATCCTGAAACAAAACAGATAGTAAGGGGGCGTGATGTTGTTTTCTTTGAGAATATTCTAGGAATAAATAAAACTATCACAAAAACAGAGGATGAACAAACAGTGTAAGGGTAGATTAAATTATTATTCTACCAGAATCAGAGGACCGTGAGGTACAAGAAAATACTGAAAAAGTAAAAACTCAAGAAGTTGAAGACGCTGAAGAGGAAGAAGAGTTCCACGAAGCGGAAGAAATATTTAAACCAGAAAGAAGATATCCTCTGAGAATCAGACAATCGCCAAAAAGATATGCAGATGAAGAAGAGTTCTATTCGTGCGTTGCAAGCGAGAATAATATGCAAGATCCGATGACTAGATCAGAAACTTCAAACAGTAATAACTCAAGCAGATGGAAGTCTGTGATGGAAGAGGAAATCAAGTTACTTCAGGGCCATCTGGATATTAGTAGATCCTCCGGCAGATAAAAACGTGATCGAATGCAAGTGGGTTTTTAAAACCAAAAGAGGTATTAGTCACACACAAAAGAAGTATAAGACTCGTTTGGTAGCAAAGAGGTACACCCAAGTTCATGGTGTTGACTACGAAGAAACCTTCGCACCAGTTGTAAGACATTCGATCATACGCATGCTTATTGGATTAGCTGCAGTAAAGAAGCTGGATATACATCATTGGGATATTACTACTGCTTTTCTGAACGGAAGATTTCATGAAGAAATTTATATGCAGCAGCCGGAAGGATACGTTGAAAAGGGGAAAGAACAGAAAGTATATCGTCTTAAGAAAGCGATATACGGGTTGAAACAAACATCTAGGACTTGGAATGAAGAAATAGATAAGAACATGAAAGAATTAGGCTTTTAGAGAAGCAAATTAGAGCTGTGCATTTATTATAAGATAAATAAAAATTCAATTATTATTAGTGCACTTTATGTGGATGATTTTATCTATTTTTTTAATGATCCAGAAGAATTAAAGAAGATAAAAGATGCACTAAGTGTGAAATATAAAATAAAAGATCTTGGAGAAGCAAAAGAATGCTTAGGAGTAAGGATCACTAGAGATCGCGAGGCTAATACTATTAAAATTGATCAAGAGGAATTCATTGAACGAATGTTAAAGAGATTCAACATGACTGAATGCAAGCCGGTGGGAACCCGATGGAACCCAAAAAGAAATTAATAAAGCCTCAAAATGATAAGAAGAACAAGAGCCTAACAGTGCCATATCAAAACTTAATCGGATCTCTAATGTATCTAGCGACATGGACTAGACCAGATATCGCACATGCAGCTAGTGTACTTACAATTAGTCAGTTTAATATGTGCTTTACGGAGGAGCATTGGCAAGCAGCAAAGAGAGTCTTACGATATCTAAAAGGGACAAGCAAGGCATGTCTCACATATAAACAGTTAGATACAATCACTGGATACATTGATACCGACTGGACAGGAGATGAGAGTGATCGGAGATCGTACACAGGATATGTGTTCACACTAGGGGATGCAGCAATCAGCTGGGAGTCCAAAAAGCAACCAACAGTTGCATTGTCCACATCGGAAGCCGAGTATATGGACTTGACGGAAGGAGCGAAAGAAGCAGTTCACAGAAGAAATATTTTATTTGAACTATTCAATAAAAATGTGACTATTAAAATATATACAGATAATCAGAGTGCCATGAAACTTGTATTAAATCCGATTTTTTAAGGTAGAACGAAACACATAAGTGTGGGGCACCATTTTATTCGAGAACTGTATAGTCAGGGACAGATAAATTTAAATTATATATCCACAGATTCTATGGGTGCGTTCCGAGTTACGCATGAAGCGCGTAGACTGCATAGAAAGTCGTTCCGAGTTAACTATTGCGCGCTTCGAAAGCACTTCGAGAGTACTTGAATTCCCCAGATTGTACTAACCGTACTGAATTCATAGCATTCCACTCAGTGCATTGACTGCTTCTCTTTCGACTTGAGGCAGTTGATGCGTCTGATGCATTCATGCGGTCTATGCGCATGATTTATAATTCGGAACGAGCAACGAGTACCGGACAACACAACAGTGAACGGACGAATATTTGCGATGGAACAGCGATTACAGCAATTGCATGAATTCCCGGTCTTATTAGAGGATAAAAATGAAGTATTAATTTTATTTTTAAATGAAGAGGATATGGCGAAAGCAAGTCAAGATAAAATTAATGGCAATATTTTACCTTGATTTACTTAATGTATAAAGTTAGACGTTATATTAATTAGAAATTACCAAGCCAAGGTAAAATTAATAGCATTATTATACCTTGATTTATTTAATGTATAGATTAGACGTTATATTGATTAGGAATTACGCGATCGACGTAATATATAAAAATTCTAATCTTTAAAAACCTACGTGGTATTATCCCTATTATTTAATTAAATCAATGACATGTATCATTTGTATAAAAGATTTGATATCAATAGTCGGCGCCAAGTTATTCTACCTTATTACTTACTTAATTTTAATGACATTTATCATTTGTATACAAGATTTGATATCAACAGTCGGCGCCAAGTTAAATTCTACCAAATTAAAAAGTAAAACACAAGTGGTACCTTTAATCTTTAAGAACCCATATAGTATTATTTAAATTCCACTAAATTAAAAAGTAAAACCTAAATGGAATTATCTTTATCTTCATACAATGAAACCTAAGTATATGCCTTTGTATTCTTATTAAAAGATCTTCCTATTCGAAACCAAGTGATTTAATTCTTCTTTAAAAAAATGAGATCACAATTAATTTAAAAACAAAATGAAAAAGATTTATTTAAATAGAAAAATTTTTTATGTAAAAACACTTCGCGCTGCTAGAGCGAATAAGAAAAACAATGAAAACTATCTAAAAGCTATAATAATAAATACAAATATATGTAAGGGTAATGATAATTTAAAAATTATAGTAAACATATTCTGAATGCTACATTTAATAAGTACAGCTTACTTTTCCTTTTTTAAGTATTTCACTCGCATATACTGTACGCGAATATACATACAGACTGCATACTTTAACTCTCATAGTTTCTAATCTCTTTTATACAAAATGTTACATCCATATATAAATTTATTATGACCTTATTATATTGGGATTGAGATACAATTCACTCGCACATACATATACACGAATATATGCACACTAAATACTTTAATTCTCGTGAAAATGTTTCTTATCTTTATTATTGTATTTTATTACATCGAGATCGAGAACTAGCAGCGCGAAGTGTTTTTACATAAAAAATTTTTCTATTTAAATAAATTTTTTTCATTTTTTTTTTAAATTAAGTGTGATATAATTTTTTTAAAGAAGAATTAAATCACTTGGTTTCGAATAGGCTAATCTTTTAATAAGAATACAAATGCATATACTTAGGTTTCATTGTATGAAGATAAAGATAATTCCACTTAGGTTTTACTCTTTAATTTAGTGGAATTTAAATAATAGTACTATATGGGTTCTTAAAAATAAAAGGTACCACTTGTGTTTTACTTTTTAATTTGGTAGAATTTAATTTGGCTCCGACTGTTGATATCAAATCTTGTATACAAATGATAAATGTCATTAAAATTAAGTAAATAATAAGGTAGAATAACTTGGCGCCGACTATTGATATCAAATCTTTTATACAAATGATACATGTC